>NC_081827.1:203602601-203751964 GCF_030867095.1 Alligator mississippiensis | reverse complement strand
CAGTGGCAGGGCAGAGGCTGGAGCATGAGGAAGGAACTAGAAGTGTGGAGCCTGGGTTCATGGAAATGTGGGGCCTGGGCTGGTGGGAGCATAGGGCTGGCCTGGCTCCATCCCATGGGGCTCTTCACAGCTCATGAGCAGCTCCCAGAACTCAGCTGGGAGCCAAGCATGATGGAGCTGGTGGCCTGGTCCTGCTCCTTGCTGCCATATGCAGCTCCTGAGACTTGGCTGGAAATAATGAGGAGCCCTGCATGATGGAGCTGGGCCAGCTCAGCCCTGCTCACTTCCCCACCCTGCTAAGTCCTGGGAGACACATAAGGTGGCAGGGAGCAGGGCCAAGCTGTGAGTTCCATTGCACATGGCTCTGGCAGAGTTCTGGGAGAGGCATGTGATGGATCTGGGCCAGCCTGGCCCCATTCCCTGCTGCCATGTGAAGATCCTGGGACTCAGTTGGAGCTGTGCACCACCTGGGGGGCTTCACCTGCTGTGGGACTTGAGGATCCCGAGGGCCTGCTGCTGCTGCTACTGCTGGTGGGGGCTGTGTGCCATGGGGAGGGCATGTGGGGAGGGTCCCCACATGCCCCTTATATCCCTTACACCCCCACAACTTTCCTCATGCACACCCCATATACACCTCTCCCCCACCTCAACACCCCCCACACTTCCCAAAAACCCATCCACACACCCATCCCACACCCCCCATACCCCACACACAAACACCCACCCCAACCACACCTCACATACTTCCCCATCCACACCCCAAATTTCCCACAATATACAAGAGTAAGACTTTATTTTGAGTTATTATGCAATCACCTCTATATACACTATGCAAAACCATATAAAACAAGACAAAAATATTTTTTGAAATAAAATTAAAATATGTTATTGTAGAGATTTGATTTTTAGTATACAATTTGTTTTTTCCTGGTTCCAAGATGGCAAAACCCCTGCCCAAAAGGAGAACTTCTGGGGGCAAGGGGAGGGACTTCCAGTGGCAAAGGTCAGGGGCTAGGGATGGGACTTCCAAGATGGCGACCAGGACATGGGGCACCTATCAAGGGGTGGGAATACCTCTGTGGCCCTTAACAGCTCACCGAAACTCGTTAAGTGGCCCTCCAGATTAAATAACTGCCCACCCCTGGTTTAGGTCTAATCCCAATCATATGTAAATCAATATGAGTTTTACTATCAACTTCAATGAAATCCAGAAGAAAAAATTGCCTTTTTCCAAGGGAAATTTCATTGCACTGTCTTTGCTGCATCTCAGCCTTTCCTTTTAACTATGTAGAATATATATCCACAATAGCTTGTTTCTTTGGAATATTAGTGAAGTTTATTAAAAGATCTGCTAATTCTATGGTATATTATTTTTATATCTGTTATGAGAAGAGGTTATTTTTACTGTCTCTTATTTCTAGCTCTTTGGCATAATTCTTACATTGTATTCACATTTTATTATTATTTTATCAGGATGCTTGTCTTCAGGTTAATTGTTGCCACTAGTAAAATGTTAAAAAACAAAGTTAAAAAATATGAAGTAAGGAGGCCTCATTAAGAGTACAGTGATTGCTGCTCATCCAGAGCTCTTCTCATTATAGCAAAACGTACATTCTGTTGTCATGTTAAAGGCGCAGAATGTTTTAATTGTAAGTCATTACTTTATTTTCAAGACATCCACTGTTCATTTTATTTTCAAAACAGTCCCTGGAAAGCCTACCATATAGACGACAGGATGTTGTTTTCTTTACATCCTCCATCCTCCTGCTGTATCAGAAAATGTCTCCATGCATGTTGTTTATAGGAAGTTACTCTACCTTCTTCTTCTGCAGTTGCTGTTGGCCTCTTGTCGGTAACATGCTGATTTCCTCTCTTACCTTTTAGCTCCAGATGCTTTGCTACCTAGCATTTCCTCCTTAGCCAGTTGCCAAGCTGCTGTGTCTGGTAGGCTGTGTTTCTTTTACGCACAATTCTAGCTTCCTTCCTGATTGGGGTGCCCTTTGACCTCAGGATGTTACTTCTTTTTCATGTACAGGATTCCCCTGCTTTATGTGGGTTCTGTATGTGTGAATTCACTCTTATGTGATGACCATTTTTATACCAAAAATTTATTATATGAGAGGTAAATTCACTCTTATGCGATAAGTGTGGTGGAAGGCTGCTGTCAGCTGCTTTGCGCAATGCATTGTGGGAGTGACTTGCACTAAAATATAGTCTCCTGTATGGATCTGTGCTTCTCGCTCGTTATCTGCAACACATGATGATAGTGCCCTGTGCTTGTGTATACTGTCTGCTGTTGATGAGTACCAAAATTGTCTTGTAAAAGTGGTAGAAATGGGTCTGGGGGGTCAGTACAGTCGAGGTCTTGGAACGTATTCCTATTTGTTACATTGTTCCTTTTATGTGAATTCGAGTTATGTGCTGTTTTCCAGGAATGCATGTACAGCATAAAGTGAGGGAAGTCTATACTTGGAGAATTATGAATCTCTTTACTAGCTAGATGTAAGACTGAGTAAGCTAAGCAAGGTCCTTTCCCATTATCTTAGCTGGGGGTAAAGAAATGCAGTGAACCAGTAAGTTCATTATAACATTAACTACAGTTCTGCTGCATTCATTTATTTTGCTAGGCAATGTTTGGCAATATAAACTGCAAATCCAACACCAAGAAAATACTTTTCTAGTTTAATTGAAAACTGGAATTTTTATTTTATTTTTAATAAAAATTATTTCTGGAGCTGTACTGTTAGGATTTAGTCTAGTGAGAACTTTTTGATCCAGCATACAAGTGAGAAAGAGCAGAAGTGAGACTGAAGAGGGAAAGGAAAGAGGGTTGCTAAAAAGTGTCAAATGTAAATGGCTTGGTTGTATTTACATATATATGCAAGACCATGCATGTTTTTGGTTTTGGTAAGTGTATTTTTCCCCTCTAAGGAATATCAGCTTAAATAACATGCTTCATATCACTGAGCTAGTGGTGGCCTAAATATTTTCTGAAAATTGTTTAACCAATAATTTAATCAAAACACAACATGGTTATAAACTTAAAATAGCTGAATGTGGAAACAGAAGCCATGATTAATTTTTAGTGTTAAAAATGTTTTCAGTCATATTGTATGCTATACAGCTGTAGAGATTTAGAGGGACAAAATGCTGGATGACTGTTAAAATGGAATAAAGAAAAATGGAAAGGGTAAAACCTTATGCCTGAAGTTCAGCACTTGGTTAAAAATGTAATTCTTATAAATTTACAATCACATATGACTTTTATGTCTGGGTTCATGTTCAAGCAAAGCAGACTTTTCAGTGAAAGTCAGATTTATTATGGCTGATATTTTAACAAACAGAAGTTTTGCAATATTCCCTTTAAATTGTAAAATAAGCAATTGAAATGAAATAATTTAACTCTTATCAACACAGTTTGTGACCAAAAAAAATTATTTGGGTACCCCAGCAAGAAATCCAGAGCTGCAGCAAGTCATGGAACCATGCTCCTCCATTTGAATTTTTTTCACAAAGAGAATCTAAAGCACCTTGCAAAGTTATGAGACAATATAAATATAAAAAATGATTGTATAGTAATTTATGGTATATATAAAACTTACTCTTTTTATGACTTAAGGGAAATAAAATGCACTGTACATAATGCCAAATAGGGAAGCTACTGATCAGTACAAAAGCAGAAAGAGTGAATGGGAAGAGCTGTGAAGTTAACTTGAAGAAATTAGAGGTTTGCTAAGAAAGATACATACATGAGCTAAAGGATTACTTTGCATGTGACTAAAATGTGAAGCACAAAGCATTCTCTTAACATAGTTGTAGAAATGGAAACTATTGCATTACTAGATTTCCTGTGAGAAACATATTATGGTTGTCCATGTAGGTCAAATGATGATGATGATAAAACCCGGAGGAGTTAAATAAGCTAGAAAGACAAGTGATTAATTCTAAAATAGAAGAGATAGTGGATTTCATTGGCATAAACTAGGATAACTGATATGCATATTAATTGGGGATTAGGAAGCAGTATAAAAAGGAAGATTCTGATTTGAAGACAGCTGACTAGGGTGCTTTTTGCAATGGAAAGCAATAATTCAGAGGGAAAAAATGATGTGCTGTTAAAATAGAGAGGAAATAATATTCTGTCATTCAATTCAGAACCCTTGAGTAATAACATGGTGAACAAAACAGCAAGAGGACTACAAGGATTTCAAGCTACACCCTTGAGAAGCCCTAAAAGTAAAAGAGAAAGGAAGGTTATTACTGATATTAAATTCTGGTCTCAAAAGCACTACATTATTTTCTGCTGTTTCAGCTAGTTCTATATGATGGATAAAGGAAGTCAGAATGGACGACCGACTGTCCTGTATAGCTCTGCAGATTTCTAGATCTTTCCTAGATCTTCCCTTATCACAAGTACTTTGGGGAAGCAATTTTTTCCTGGATTCTAAAGTATCTCATAGTTTTAATGAAAGTTTATCTTTTTGCACTAAAGATATCTCCAACCAACATTTCCACCTTCATCATAATCCTGGAAACTGAATTACACTGACCAGTATCTACAATTATTTGTTTCTTTATCATAGTTTTTATGACATGGCACTGAATCCCTTCTCATTTGTTCCTCCAATCTAGTTATTTCAATTACTGACATCAATCTTTCATTCTCCTTTGTGCCCATGAAGTGCTGAATAAATTTATTTTGTTTGTGATGTCTACCTCCATTCACTCTTGCTATCAGTTTGAGGCCCTTATGACTTATTCACTCTCCCAGTGGCAGAGCCGACTTTAGGCAACATGGCACCCTGGGATGCCCACCCCACAAGCCAGCCGTGCTGTTGCAGGCAGAGGCAGGTGGACAGGGGTGCGGGATGCAGTCCAGCAGGGAGGCAGAGCAGCATGGTGTGCCAGTCAGGTGGGTGGGCAGGCACCACTGCTGCTGTGTGGGAGTAAGGTGGGCATATTGGAGCAGGTGCCATTCTACCTGCGTGCCCTGTCTAGCTCTTCCTGAGCAGTGGCTGGAGTTGGGGGGTCAGGGTGGGCTGTGTACTGCTCCTCCTGCCTGGGATGGGGATTGGGTGGAGTGGGCAGGGCAGGGGGAGAGTGATTCTGTGAGCATGGGCTAGTCACTCGTGTGTGTGTGTGTTTGGCATCCCCCTGGCCACGGTGCACTGAGTGGTCACCCACATTGCCCACCCCTAAGGCTGACTCTGCCCAGTAGTATAATTGCTATCTTCACTTCATCACATTAATTCCTGTTTCTCAACTTTATTGAGCATTATAGTCTGGGAAGGAAATGTTAAAATACATTAGGGACTTGATCTGAATCCCAGTGATGTAAATGGGAGACTTTTCATGTAGTTTCAGTGGAGGGGTTGGGTTAGGCCATGAAGTTCCTCTGAAATAAATTTAAATCTAATAAAAATGATCAAGCTTCCCAGAAAAGTTGGAATGCCGTATTTATAGAGTCTGTCCTTCTAAGTTTGTACATCTTCAGGGACTGTAGGAGATTAAGGAGGTTCTAGCCTTCTGAATCTTGTGAAATAACAGCAATTGATAAAAGAACATTAGAGGGCAAGATGGCAAACAGAAAAAAATAATATCAATGAGAACAACAGTCAGGTAGGTGATACAGTTAAAGGAGTGGATGTAATATAACTTGGAAGCTCATTTATGTCAGAGAGAAACAAGTGAACACGTACAGACATCTGAAGGAGCCTGAACCAGAACTAGAGGGGCTAGAATTAGTGATGCAGATTGTGTATGATATGAAGATACAATAGGAATGGCAGAAACATAGTGAAACAGGAACTGTGAACAGGATACAGACATTTGCACGCTTTGGGAAAGAAATATAAATAAAGAAATAAGATGGGGTAGTGATGGATAGCAACAACGTGATTGGCTGCCCAGAAATAAGAAGTGATAGCTTGGTTAAAAACAGAATTGATTTGGATCAAAATTACTTTGGGAAGAACTCTATAAGAAATTCTATTGGGGTATCATTAGGCATTAACTCTAGATCTTGTAGAATTGAATTTGTATATGGAGATAAATCTCTGAAATATTAATGGAGTTAGATTTAAGTGAGAATTCTGTCATTATGGGAGACCTTAATTTTCCAGATGTTACTATATATGGCAGGGCTTAGATATTCTTACATGTTATAGCTGGCAGATTTATTTGGTCACAGAACTGACAAGATGTGGTGATCACCCATCTTTAATTAGAATGAATTGAAATTGAAACACAGAGAAATGCTAGTAAAAAGATTAGGGAATGGATAGGTTGGCTTTTGAGAGAAAAGTAATAGAATTTAACCTATCAAAATAAAGGCTAAGGGGTAATATTGCATGACTGTTATAACGGGGAGGGGAAAAGAGCTATTTAACCTAAAGAACAATGCTAACACAATAACAAATGGCTATTAACAAATTTAGTCTGGAAATCTGAATGAGGTTTCCAATGTGAGAGGTCATGCACTTTTTGGTGTCGTGTCCAAGCAGTTATCATTACTAGCCTGAGGACAGAAAATCAACCCTCTCATTACACACCTCTGGAGTTTTATGGCTTTTTAGGATTTCTGAGAAAATGAAGGAAAAAATAGAGACAATGAAATGGTCCTAAATGACTTGCCAACCCTTTTTCTTCTGAGAGTCTTGGGCAAGTTGCAATCTAGTTCAGTGTCATATGGGCAAAAAACCCATGAACTGCCTTTGGGTAACTCCTTATAGTATAGCCTGCCTTTTCTCTCAGGGAGCTCAGTGTAGTAGGCCCTCCCAGAGAGGTCCTGATTAGAGCTCTGTTCTCCTCCCAGGGCTGCCTTCAACTGAGCTGGGATACTCGTCACTAGAGCTGGCTTGTCATCTTCCGGAGAGTATAGCCTGTTGTTTTGCTATGTCTGTCCTATTCTACATTGAACCCATGGTAGCAGTAAACACTTGGTTCATCAGTTGCTGAAAATCATTGTGGAGATTTACGGCTTGGATGGAAATTTAGTTTCTCCAGGGAAAGTCTCTGCTCTGTCTAGAGAAACCACAAGTATAGGAGTATATAGAAGTTCGTAATTTTTCTCCCAGAGTAAAAGTGGCCACTCAGGCAGAAAAATAACTTATGAACAACCTGAGCTAAGTGGCTCCCCAGAGATCTCAGGAGACAGAACTTCTGCACAAGCCAACCTTTGCAATCCCAGTTTGCTTTGCTTCTCTTCCCTTTCCCCTCCCTCAATAGAAGGGAGAGCATGTGTTAATCTCAGCAAAGTGGGACCCAGAACATGGCCCCTGAGTGCTTCCGGCTGGAAAAGTCCAGTGCTAAAGCTGACTTGTTCTATGCCTGAATCACACTGTAGCACTTGGGTGCAGGGAAGGATACAAGCATAGATTCTGCCCAGCCTTACCTGGGCTTCAACATTGCACAAGGCTAAGAGCTCTTTTGTGCATAGCACAGACCATGCCCACATCTTCCCTGACAATCCCTGCCTGCATCCACTTTAAAAAAAGACCCTGCAAAGCTCTGGACTATGTGCTGTAGGGATCCCTAACCCTGTGTCCTGGCAGCATACCTATGTTGGGAACTCCAAAACAGTCCCTTGCTGTTGCTGCTGCTGCTGCCCTAAGAGCAACAGCCAAGATGGGCAGAGCACACAGTAGTGGCAGTAGCAGCTCAGCTGGGGACTGTTTTAGGAGTTTCTAGCATGGGGAAGACTACTGCCCCCTGATGCCCCTTGTCCCCACTCTCAGGACCATATGCCACCTGCTTTCAGAGCCTGCACCCTCTTGTCACCCCTCCTCATTCTTAGAACCATGCTCCCCTCCATCTTCATCTACTCAAATGGCATCTTATTTACCCACAGCAGTAAAAGTGAATCAATATCCTGTCCAGGGTTTTCCCCGGACTTATGACAATAAGCTACATTATGTATTAGCAGCAAGGTGTTTCACTGGTATACTCAGGGTGCCAGAGACTGAATTTTATCTCCCCTAGCTAGTTGTGAAGCTTTATTATTCCAGCATAATTCCCTACCTCAGGGTATCTATAAACTCACTATACCAGTGCACAGCATCTGCTCACCCTCTTGTTCCTTAACTAAATCAGTGCCCTGAGTCAGGATGTCAGTCTCTGGTGACAGGGCTTTCTTAGGCCTTGATTTGCAGGCAATTCTAAGTGACTGGAAGTCCACTAACTGGGAATGCTCCTTTTAGCCTAGTACAATTGGAATGGTGGGCTCTGGAACAGCTCTCATCCGTGTATCTGGAGATGTCTTTTTGAACAGCTGCCTATCCCATACTATCAGTGCTTTTCTGAAGCATTTGTATTCTAAACTCAGAATAATTGGCTAGGGAAGCATTTAGGCCCATCCCTCTGAGGAGGGGGTCCCTTGTGCATACATACAGTCAGTTGTACCATGAGCGTATTGCAGTTGAACAGTTCTCATGGGCCCCCATTAAGCTGACATGCAGGTCTATTACTATACAAAATACTTAAAGCGCTACTAATGAAAAGTGCTTTAATTTTAGAAAGGAAATAGTGAAAGTCATATTTTTTGAGACATTTATTAATAAATTACTTTATAGCACTAGAAAAACATGCCCTAGAGAGAAACTGTGCACTGGGAAGGGGATGAACTGCAAAGTCTCTTTTATATAACACTACATGTATTACTACATTTTGATGCAGATGATTTAATAATCGCATGTTTTTCCCATTGGGAAGTGCAGCACAGTAGTTTGAACAGCTGCCTGCAAGTCAGGACTTCAAGGTTTCATTCAGACTCTTTTCTTGCTTTGAGCTTTGGGCCATTATTTCCTAACTTCCCTACTACCACTTTTAGCTCATATAAGAGACATATAATATCTATGGTAGTTGGGGTTCTATAAGAAGGATGTATTAGTCTTTATAAAGTGCCTTATGACCCTAAGATGAAAGGCACTATATAAGTGTAAATGATATATGAAATCAGTGAATATTGTGATAAAATAATCATACCAAGAAAGCATTGCGCTCAGCCCATAACAAAAACCAGCACATTTTTTAGCCTTACACAGTAATAGACCACCACCTCAGGAAATTATATAATTTCCTAATTAAGGATCTCCTTTGCCTTAACTGAAATTATCTTCCCTGCCAAAAATAATAATAAAAAAGAAAAAAATTCAGGATCTATGCAATCAAGAGGCAAAGTGGAATTCTTAGTAGCTATTCACACTGCATTCAGAGCATTTTAAATATCTATTTGTCTGTCTACTCAAATGTAATTCTAGACGTTCTGGGAATTGTGTATGTGTGTGTGTTTGTGTGTGTATACTCTCAAACCAAAATTATGGGTAGAATTTCATTGTTCTTTATGTGCCTTACATGGGACTTACCCAGCCATAAAAGTGGCAACATTGGCACTTGGACATAATTGCAATTCTATTACTTGTGCCGTATGGACGCATAAGCATCTGCTGAGCATGTTCAGTAGGGTATGCATTGACCAGGCACCTATGAGTGTACCTTGGCACATTAAAAAAAAAGGAGGGGAAGGGTTCCCATGCGGTAGCCCTAATAGCTTTCTCTCTGAGCCACACATCACTTAGCTTGTTCTCTTCCTCCTGGCCGTAGGCAGAGGAAGAAAATATTATTGGGGGGGGGGGGCTGAGAAAACTTAATCTTAAAAGGTACTTGTACACACACAAACAGACAGACACACAGACAACTCTGCACCCTGCTACCACTGCTTTGGGAGCCGTGTGATGCCATGTGCCTGCCACTGCTGGGTGGGCTGGGTATGATGTACGGGCACAGCCAACATGTGGAAAGCATGTGGCATCGTGCACGGCTCCCAAGGCAGCAGGAACAGAGTGCAGAGCTCAGCCTGTAGCAGCAGCCCACCTCTGTCCCACACCCAAATCTGGGGGGTACATGCCCCCCCAGGGATGCTCACAGCTGCGGGAGCCCCCCTGTGCACCTAGACAATCTCCAACTTCATCCCACAACTCACCCCAGGACCCCATTCATTCCAAACCATGGCCCAGCCCCACTCACTCTCTCACCACAGGGGCCTTGATTTGCCCCCACACCTCTTCCCTCCCCCACATCCTATCTGCTTCACAGACTTATCTGCTAGGCAGTGCTCCACACATGGATGCATTCCTAGCTGGCTGCAGCTGCATGTCTTTGTGTGTGTGTGCGTTCCTCCCTGCCCTACTTCAGTTGCCCAGAGCCTGCACCTGGGCTGCCCTGCAGTTTTTTCTGCTGCCACTGCTGCTCCATGTTTGGGAGGGCTAAGCCCCATTAGCCCTGGCCTTCTGCTGCCTATGCTCCTGGCACCAACATATATATCCCTCTCTTGGCTGTCCAGGGGACCAGCTTAAAAAAGGATGCTGGAGAAGGACTGGGTAATGCCTAACCTGTGTTTTGGTGATTAGAGCACTATTCTGGAAAGTTTAAACCTCCTTCTGGGTGAGGACAGCATAAAGCTTAAGTTACCTGTCTCCTGGACATATTTTGCAACCATTCAGCTATTGGTGCCTAAAGCCTGGAAGGGTCCTCCTCCTCCTCTTCCTAACACCTGTATTTTTGCTGGACAGAATTTATAATTTATGCATGCACAGTATATGCATGTACCTAGCTGTATAGCTGCCCAGCTAGTGTGTAGTTAACTAAGTATGCATAATATCCACGTGGCCACTTGCACACTAAATGGGTGATTAAAATTGCAAACTGCACAGGTGCCAAATATGTCAGTTATGTGGCTGGAAAACTGCCATGTAGGTGCTTAAAGGGTAATAGAATTTGGGCCTATATGTTTAATTCAAAACATATTAATACCACTCTGAAGTGTGACATGTTACAGGAGGAATTCTAATCCATCCTCAAATTAATTTAATTCATTAGTGAAATGAAGAAAAACGATTGCATTAAACTATTTTTAACATCATCAGGTATAACCTTATTCTCCATAGCCTATTTCCTGTTTGAAGAGAGATACAAGGGACCTGTTTTAAAACAGCCAGTAATTGCAATGGCCAAACAGGTTTGAACAATATGTCTTTGCTGGTTCCACAAAGAATGTTAAGAGGAATTTGTGAGTACAGAGAATTTGAGCTATAAAGCAGAATGTCATTTTTCTGGGTAACTCTTATGCTTTTTTTGATGCTTCATTTAAAAAGAAGTGATAAGGAAGCAAAAAAGCAAATTGAAGAACTGTTTTGTTTGGAATATTTAAGGATGACTCATAGAACTGACTGGAGTTAAAAATAAATCTGCAGCTTAAAATGAGTTAAATAAATCAATTAACCTGCAAGAAGGCAGGTTAGAAGGATAGTCAACATTTGTTTATGTTTATTAATATTTACTGGATATAAAAACAAACTACATAGTAACACAGATAAAAAAAACAAACTGTGAACAGGCTGTCTTCATCCCTTCCCAAGCAGGTTATTTAAATTTAAAAGGGACAAATGGGATTTTGATAATGGGAGCATTTTTTTTTTCTTTGGTCTAAGCAAACATCAATGCACCTTTGAATGTAAAACTAATCTCAGCTGTAGGTGGTAACTTTGTTCCAACTATGGCAGTAAAATAGGAAAACCATCAATAGAAGGTCATACAGGTAGTTTATGAAGGCAAAATGCATATAGAGTCCTGGCAGTGGGACTATTGCCCTAAAAGGGGAATGGTTTTGCCAGTGGGATATAGAAACATACTGTTCCTTTCTGTTCTCCTTCTGGGTCCATGGATTTTTATCAGCACTGTACTTTTTTTTTAGCCATAGTCAGTGTTGCTAACTAAAGTTAGCTATGCTGTGAGCATGCATAACAAAAGGGTGCCATTTTATGGACTTGGATTGAGTTTTGGCACCTTTCTGTACCAGTATGATTTACAATCAAACATAGGTAGCAGTTAGGTGTCTAGGTGCTCCAAATGGATTGCTTCTAAGCATTCTCAGAAGCTTTATCATAGATGTTTAGGGAACACTGTAGTGCAAAATACAAATGCTTAATGATTTTAGATGTCAAATCTTTTTGCCAAATGGATGTTTCTTGGGACAGGAGGGGATCCTGGGTTTTAATTTGGACTCCTTCTCCCAATGGGACAAAAAGGGTTTTAACCATTTGTTCAATAAGTATTAATGCAAGGTACACTGATCCACTTTAAGTGGGTGGCTGGCTTGCTCCCTTGGGAGCTCCTCAACTAGTTCTCAAAACACAAATACAGTCCTTGCACCGAAGACAAAAAGGAACAAAGAAAACGTTTAGGCTTTCTCAAGGTGGTAAGAGAGCTTTTTGTTTATCTCTGGCTCAGTACTGTAGCATGGCCCCTCCCTGGCAGCAAGCTTATCTGGAGTCCAGTCTATCTGACCACCAATTGCTCCTTTCCCTGGCTCAGTACTCTCTGCTCTCTCCTTTGTAGTTTTAACTGCCTATGGGATAGCTAGCTGCCATAGCTGGGCTTCTACAACAGGGCTGTCTGATCCCTTAGGCTAAGTACAGACGGTCAAAAAGCCTGAGGCTGAATTGATTTACTCTTTGCAGGTTAGTCTAACTTGCGCAGACTAATCCAATAATCAAATTAATAGACATTCACTTTTGATTCAGGAAATGCAGCAACATGCCTTTAGTGGCTCAAACCAGAAGCTGGAGAGTGCTCTCTGGCATTTAGCTAGCATGGGCTGTGTGTTCGCTTTCTCTTCCTGCTGCCCCTAAGGTCTCTGGGATTTGCAGACAGACTCACAGAAGCAAGACTCTACAGGGTTGCTCATCTCCAGGGATCTAGGTTTTCTGTTTCCCATAGAAAAATGGAGAAAACCATGGATTTCCCATTTTTATCAGAGAAAATGTGGATTTTCCCTCATAGCAGACAAACCTGTGGATTCCCTGCTTTTGCAAAGAGTTCTGCAGGCTGGCAGAGCTCCAGCCTGCAAGAGTTAATTGCAAAAAGGGTGGGAAACCCCCAGCCCTGCCTGGAGGGGGAGGGAGAGGGGGAAGGGCAGGGCCTGAGGTGCTCAGTCAGCCACTGCTCTGCTCAGCTTAACTCAGTTTAAGCTCAGTCCTCATTCCTGGAACCTGTGCAGTAAGTGGGTCTTGCAGGGAGCTGGGACCCCCTCTGGCAGGGCTGGGGGGTTGTGGGTCATGTCTGGGAACACCAGCAGGGCTGTAGGGCTTTGAGGGGGGGGGAGAGTGAGGGGCACCAGCAGGGCTGGGGGGGGGGTGGAGGGGCCTTTAATTTTAATCATGGATTTTGGGGTTTTTATCAGACAAATTGCAGGTTTTTTTTAATCAGGGAATACCAGGATCCCTACTTATTACTTCCTCTTTTTGGTTCTATGTGCCTCTGGGATTTGTAGTCCACAGTCACAGCCACCACTAAATAAGCAGGGCAGGGCAGCTCTGTATTCAGTGGAAGGGAAGTTTAATCCCCCTCCCTGGCCCCAGATCCTAACAGGGGTTTGCCGGAGGGAAGAGGGGGGCAATGAGCCAACCAGTGAGTCCAGTGGGCCCGCCCAGCTAGGGAACAGAGGGTTGGGGCTCTCCCTGCTCTCTGGAACAGACAGCACAGCCCAGCCCAGGGCTGCAAAATGTTGGGATGCTGGAGGACTCTGATTTAACTTGAACCAGACCTAGAACTAGACCTGGATAGGTTGGACAAGACCTGGATAGGTTGGACAAGTGGGCAGAAAACAACAGGATGCAGTTCAACAAGGAGAAATGCAAAGTGCTGCACCTAGGGAGGAAAAATGTCTAGCACACCTACAGCCTAGGGAATGACCTGCTGGGTGGCACAGAGGTGGAGAGGGATCTTGGAGTCCTAGTGGACTCCAAGATGAACATGAGCCGGCAGTGTGACGAAGCCATCAGAAAAGCCAATGGCACTTCATTGTGCATCAGCAGATGCATGACGAATAGGTCCAGGGAGGTGATACTTCCCCTCTATCGGGCGCTGGTCAGACCGCAGTTGGAGTACTGCGTGCAATTCTGGGCGCCACACTTCAAGAAGGATGCGGATAACCTGGAGAGGGTCCAGAGAAGGGCCACTCGTAAGCTTAAGGGCCTGCAGACCAAGCCCTACGAGGAGAGACTAGAGAAACTGGACCTTTTCAGCCTCCGCAAGAGAAGGTTGAGAGGCGACCTTGTGGCTGCCTATAAGTTCATCATGGGGGCACAGAAGGGAATTGGTGAGTATTTATTCACCAAGGCGCCCCCGGGGGTTACAAGAAACAAATGCCACAAGCTAGCAGAGAGCAGATTTAGATTGGACATTAGGAAGAACTTCTTCACAGTTCGAGTGGCCAAGGTCTGGAACGGGCTCCCAAGGGAGGTGGTGCTCTCCCCTACCCTGGGGGTCTTCAAGAGGAGGTTAGATGAGTATCTAGCTGGGGTCATCTAGACCCAGCACTCTTTCCTGCTTATGCAGGGGTTCGGACTCGATGATCTATTGAGGTCCCTTCCGACCCTAACATCTATGAATCTATGAGTTACTCAGATACTACAATCAACCAGGTTTATCTTAAAACCTGTTTCAGCCATTTTGAAACTGGTTTATGTGCACTGAATTTCTATTCTGTTACAGGTTTAAACATGTTTCTAATCACTTAAACCAGTTTATGTGTCACTTCTTTCCCTAGCCTTAAATGCCAGACTGTCATGTTACAGTCAATTCCAAGAGAAGAGCTGAAGAGGAGTTTGGGAAGTGGCTAACTAATGGTCTGCTGGATAGAACATTTTGTTGAGAACCAGGAGGCTTACATTCCAAACTTTCTGGGTGAAGGTTTCCATGAACCTGGGTCTCCTGCCTCTGGGCAAGTACACTAAGCATGAGACTATTGGTCTAAAAGGTGAAAGACCTTTGTCTTCCTCCATTTACTTCTGTCATAAACAGTGATTCTATTACCCCAACCTGTATGTAAATGCCAAAAACTTGAGTTGCATGGCTGCCTCTGTGCTATTTAGGTATGTTAAGTGAAAATAGCATTTAACCCTTCGTATGTCAAACAACTTTCAATATTGGGCTCCTACTGAGATTTTGCTTTGGTGATAATGTTTCAAATTAGAATCAGACCTTATTTGCCTAAGGTCAGAGCTAAGAATAGAACTGAGCACAAGACCATCCTTTCTTTACCACTGAGCAATGGATTGTAAAGTAGGACTTGAAGGAAAGAGGGCTTATTTTTATCATGTTAGCTCCTTTAAAAAGAGAATTAGCTAAAAAGAAGGAACAAGGATAGAGAGAAAAATATGAAGCAGAATTCAAATTGCATGAAAGTCCTACACTTATATGCATCAAACAGAGTGCAGAAGGAGATCCTAAAAAGAGGTTTTAGCTTTCTGCTTCTACAGATAAAACAGTTATTGTATGCAGGCAGTCCTCGACTTACAACGTTTCGAGTTACAATGTTTCGCACTTACAATGTTTATAAATTGACACCCTGTTTCAACTTTACAATGCCAGTTTCACCTTTATAATGCTTGATCCAATGTGATGCCCTGCCAGCAAACAACTTCGCTGCATCGCTCATCTCCTTGGAGAACATCTGTCCAAACTTCCTCGGACACTTTCTTTAAAAAAGCAGACAAGACTCCAGAAAAGCCTGCAGCCAAGACTCCTGAGAAGACTCCAGCCAAGAACCCTTCAAAAAATCCAACCAAGAGCCTTTCAAAAAGTCCAGCAAAGTCACCTCAAAGAAGTCCTTCCAAATTAATATGATTGCTATTTACAATATAAATACATTAATGTAGCTATATTACTCATCTATAATTGAATGAGTACAAAATTCTGGGGTATTTTTTGTGAAAATAGGGTATCGGGCCTTGGCTCAGGAACCAATCCCCCATTTATAACATTGTTTCTTATGAGAAAATTGGTTCTGAGTTACAACGTTTTGGCTTAAGTTGCAGTTTTCAGTAACCAATTGTGTTGTAAGTCTGAGGACTGCCTGTATTCTAATACATTTAGGTGAAGACTAAAATTAATGTAATTCAAGGGAGGTTTCACTCACAGCAGAAGTAGAAATAAAACGTTTCAAAGTACTGATTCCAAATTGCACCTGAAAAAATCTGTGCTCTTATGTGCAACTTGTACCTACAACATTTGTACTAAAAGTGCATGCAGATTGTGATCCTTGGCTATGAAAAAAAGAACACCTCTGCTCAAAAGAAGTGTATGTATATATAGAAGGTTATCTGTCCATGCTGCTGACCAACAAACAAAAGGGAATGGAAGGCTTACTGAGAAAAGCCAAGCATAGGATCTAGAATGCTATTTCTACATATGAAGAGGCTCTTCTAATCTGAAGTGGTCCTTCCATGACTAACTCTTTGGTTTTAAACTGGCATTAAGTTTTGAGAGTTGTGCTAATCTTTTCCAGCACAGTAGAATCTTTTGCAAGTAGTTGCATATCTTTATTTATTTGTGTAAGCAGCTTAGGACAAGGTCTGTCCTTCCTTTTATTTTTGCCTTGCTGCAATATCTAACAAAACATTGAAACATTCAGATTTTTTAGAAAACAGGACTCCTGTTCTGTCTGCACACCCTGAAAAAGATCATACCACATGTATATGGCATTATCAAAATATACTGGGAAAAATGCTTTTTAAGTAAAGGAAAAGAGCATCATGTATTCAAGTTAATGTTAATCACACAGCATGGTCCAGATCCTCCGTTAAGTGTAAAACAGCATACTGAGGGATCCATTGATTACAATGGGATTGTGTTGTTTTATGCCAGCTGACACATGTTCAGGGTCAGCAAAAAATGTCATGGACATATACCTATTTGATAAAAATAAGCCAAATTCATTTTTAATTTGAAAATGAAAATATGATAAATAAATAGACATTGAAATGGAAGAAAAATTATGGAACTAATAATGGGAAGACATGCCTTCATGCAGAGAAACACAAATAACTAAGGAACAATTTACCACATGAAGTTTTTAAAAGTGAAAAAGTGGTACTCAGGTTACTTATGAAACAATAGGAGTATTTTAGGAGACATAGGTCATAGACTATTAGATATGCAGAGGGAAGAAAATAATGAAGCTATTTATATATTTCTGTTTCAATTCCCATTGCAGTAAATTATCTTCAGATGAACCAGGATTGGTTTCACCATTTCTATTTCTATTTGTTCTATTTTATGTAGGTTTATATATTGTACTCATTACTGCAAAGCTTGTCAATAGAAAATTAACTGATACAATTGTCAAATGTGATTCTTTTGGCCCTTCCCTTATTGGAAAAATATTTACAGTGGAGTATGTTGTTTTTAATAGGGCTTTTACGATTTTTCTTAAACTATTAATGTAATATCTTTAATTAGAGAAGACCAGGCCAAATAGATGCACCTTGCACTTGGGAGTCAAAGGTGGTGAGGTTTGTGACTCCTGAGAGAGTTTATTTTACAGATGGACTTGGACAGCAGTTGACTAAAATAGTTCTCTACAAGGTCCATTGATTCTTTTGTTCATGATTCTTATTCAGGTGTCTAGACTTTCTGCATATGTACAATATTTAAGGTGAAGTGGGATAATACTTAAAGAGTGCTTTGTATTTGGTTTCTATGCAGATTGTGGGCATTCAAGATTGATGATGTAATTCAGCATCTTTGATACCTCCCTGGGTTGGAATACAGCAGTTTCAATGGCAGCAGACTGGAAGGTTCTTTTGGCCTACAATTCAGCCTTAGCATAGATTTTGAGAAATTCCTTATGTTTCATGCTGTTATATTTGGCCTTTTTTCTGCCACCAGTGCTCAGATTTCTGTCGTTTTCTCTCTCCAATGCAGTGTATCAGGAAATCAAGAACCTCTGTGTATGTGATTGTGACAGTGCAGGGCAGAAGGTCCTGGGCATGCAGTGTGGTGTAGGGCTCAGAATGCAGTAGTGCAGGAAAGGTGCAGAATGCAGCTGGGGGGCACCTGGGCACACAGAGCATGGGGAGCAGCAGTCCAGGGGCACATGAGAAAGTGAGGAGGTGCCTTGTATGCAGTGGAGTGGCAGGGCACTGGGCGGGAACAGCTCAGTGGAGGGGTGCAAGGTACAGCAAGGGGCACCCAAACACATGGTGCAGTGCAATGTGGCCCCTGATAGTGTGGCCCAAGGGGTGTGTGGCACCTGGTCACTTAGAAGTTGGATAGACCTGTACTAGGATTTAAAAGAGTATGTAGCTACTACCAGGTTGTTTCTTACCCTGGAACAATTCCCTCAAAATAGGAAAGGAGATACAAAATGAAAATTTAGTCTTTTGCCCATGGCTATGAGTCAGTAGCAGAACTAGCTGGCCATGTGGAGCAGGTAGAATAAATATGTTGCCCCATACCATTCAACTCAAATATCTTGTGGACTGCTGTTCCACAAAAGCAACTAGAAAGCTCTGGGACCATTCTGAAGGGAGATGCTCTGCCACTTACAACAGGCTGTGGCTAATGTGATGCTATCTGTCCCCACATTAGAAGGATGAATATGTATCATCTTTTCCCATTAAACCCTTCTCTGGGGAGATACAGAATTGTTTTCAGTTTAACATCTTTACCAAGAGATGGTGCCAGCAATCTCTGGATTCACTGTAATGCCATATGGCGCTGACACTTAAAAAAAGTGATGGCTTATGACAGCAGCAAGAATTACTTCTCTATGTGAATCTAGATTCTGTCAAAGAATTTACATTAGGTCTTGCTGAAGGGCTGTCATTTTCATTTAGAGTAAAGGTCCTCGTCAGCAGTCAGCTCCTCTACAAAGGGTCTCACCTCGTCAACAGCAATTTCAGATGAGTGTGAGATTGGTTGAGATGCTGCTGAAACAAAGGATACTTGTTAAATTCTGTGAGGGTCAACTGTAAAAGGTTGCTTCTGGATATTTAAGAAACCAATGCTTTGGCTGTAGCAAAAATGGTACATACAAGAAATAAGTGCAAACTCTTGTTAGGGGCATCTGCAGCCTGAGCTGACTCATGCCTTTTGCATGAAAGATGCATGGTAATAAAGCTATTCATAACCACCTGAGTCTTGAACAGAATAGGAGGAGCACATGTTAGGAATATATATTTCATATCATATATCATATTAATAGGGCATGATTACTGATTGGTATGAGCTTCCCTGCAACTTTTCATATATAGAGAGATAAAACCAAAGCGTTCATATATAAATATATATATATGTAAGCTTTGGTTTTATCTCTCTATATATATAAGTTGCAGGGAAGCTCATATCAATTGATAATCATGCCCTATTAATATGATACTCTTTTATGAAGAAACCATAAACTGTATAACAAGAATACTGATCCAGACTTGCTGGATACCCTCTTTAGAACAGTAGCATTCTGAAGGTTTCTACTTGTCTAAAGTAAATATTTTCCACAGTTACGTTCACTCATACCTGTGTTGCATTTAGGATCCAAGGACCGGAAAGTCTGCTCTTAGCTTGTATGCATGGAACAAAGTACGGCTCTTGCTGTGCTCTCTAGAGGAAAGTGAGACAAGGAAAAGGCTTTGGCATGGATAGCATAGATCTTTTAAGGGAGGGGGAAGAGTTAATAAGATGAGGAAGTGAAGCAGACATTTTTGCAAAAGCCATTCCTGATTCTTCCCATGATTTTTCAGACAGTATGAACATATTACCCCCATGTCCTGTCAAAAATATAAGTAATTTTAACGTTATTCCTATTTACATTACAGTAGTGCCTTGAGGCCTCAGTGTGCTATTCAAATACATAGTAAGAGACAGTTCATGCCCAGAAGAGCTTAGAGATTAAACAGATACGACAGAATAAAGATAGTGTTGTTATCACCATTTTACAGCTACAAGGAGTTGATGCACAGAGAGCTCACACGAAATCTGTGGTAGAATCAGGAACTGAAACAAGTTGTTCTGAGCTCCAAGCTGGCACCTTCATGGAAAGGCCTTTCTAAATAGAGAGGTTATTCAAAATCCTTCCTGCTTTGTTTGTAATTTAATCTCTTTATTAATTAATCTCATTCCTCTTCTGATTGCTGAGATCCATTGAGAGAACTTTTGTCAAATATTTTTTCAATAAAAAACTGAAACAAAATACTACCCTGCAAAGCCTCACCATTATTTGACTTTGTGGGCATGTCTATATGTGTACATGTACTGAGCAGTAATTTAGGTTACTGTGCAGTAACCGAAAATGACTGCATTGTATGGGTGCACGTCTATACATGGACGCCCATAATGTGCAGTAACAATGGTGACTTACGCTGACTTGGGTGTAAATTTGATATCTGCATTATGCAGGTATAACATTTATGCCTGATTAGTTACTGTGCTGTAATGCATATGTAGATGCCTTACTGTGCAGTAACACAGCGTGTGTGGCCTGACTTGGGACTAACTTCAGTTCCAAGTTAGTCCACACACTGTGTTGCTGCACTTTAATGCCTGCATTTGTAGACACTGGCCTAAAAACCACTTACCGCACAATAACTTAATGCACAGTAATTTACTGCACAGTAAATGTACGTATAGACGTACACAGTTTTCAGCATGGTAATCCCCGGAAGCTCTTTCTTCAGTTAGTGGAAGCTGCTGAATGTTTGATACTAAGTCAGGCTTCTTATTTAGATGCCTTAGTGTGGAGTTAGGCTCCTAATTTTTTAGGTACCCAGTGTGGAAAACCTTGTTGAACAATTTTATTGGTTTTTGGAAATGCCCTGTATAATTGAATATAGAATTTTCTCCCTACTTAGGAATTTTCCAGGATGACTAAAACAAGCTAACATTTCTATTAGATAAGACTTATGTTTAGTTTAAATTATATAGGGCCCTATTACACTTTTAGAGAAAGCTTTGGTTTTATCTCTAGATCTGGCATGACTTCTCTATAAAGGTATTGCTGGAAATTGACTTCAGGAATAGTTAGAGTCTAGAAACTGTTATCTTTCCTTAACTGAGACAAGTGTCAAATATTACTTTGTAGGATAAGGTCACCCACATCCAGAACACTATAGGTTTCCTGAGAATGTAAAACAACAAGAGAACACGAGATGCTGCTGCCTTTTTTAAGAAAGGTCAACGCTGAAAATTGTGTTATTGTCAACACTGAAAATTGTGTTATTCCTTTCAGAGGAAATGGGAGAATGGAAGAATTAAAGAACAGCAAAAAGACATAAAGAAGTGTAATAACGTAGACTATTTGGAAAATGTACCACAATGCCTCTCCTGTTGTAAAAGAAGTACAAAAGAGTAAGGAAGAAATCCTAGCCCCACAAGTGAATGGGTAGACCTCAATAGGACAGGATTTCAGCTTGGGAATCATGCAGGTTGAGTCTTCCCTCTCTATAATTCTTTAGGGATTTTTGAATTTTGCTGAAAAGAATATTAGGCTGAAAAGTGGCCTTGTTTGATGAATTGACAAGGAACCAGGGGTTTCTGAAGTCTAAATCTGTCTATGCCTTTGGCAAGTCTGTATTGCCTCTGCTATACAGCTACTCCTTACTTAACATTATAGTTCATTTTTGAAAAATGTGACTTTAACTGAAATGATGTTAAGCGAATCCAATTACCTCACAGTAGTTACCCACTAGCTGGCTGTGGCCAAACAACGTTATAACTGAACGTTGCGCGACTTTAAACAAGTATGTTCTCTAATAGATCAGCGATGTAATAATGAAACAATGTTAACTGGGACAACATTAAGTGAGGAGTACCTGTACTTTCCTACCTCCTTAAGATAATGTGATCACTGAAGATGAAATGTGCTGTAAAACAGCCAGATCAGACGAGTGGTATGTATTACCAGTAGCATGAAACAGTGAAATAAGCCCTACACTGAAAAGTTCAATACGTCCTAAGGAGATTACTTTCTTCCTTTACACTTCTAAAACCTGCAGGACACTATGATGTGGCTTAGAAGAAATCACTGACTTAAAGACAAAAAAACAGTATCAGTGGTTTAGCATACATCTGAATGGAAACATGTTTAATACTGAGAGAATGTCATTAATTTACTTTTTCTCTTCTATTTTAATACTTCTGCTAAAGTGTGCATAAGAAGACATGCAGGGGGAAAATGATTTGCAACAGCCTTAGGTTGAACTGGTTACTCTTTTGACACATCCTATCTGATTGCATCAGCCATGTCACATTACATTACATTCTAGAAACATGACATAACTAAGATAATCAAACAGCATAGTTATGACCCATCAGTAAGGTAAATTAGAAAATGTAGAAATGTGATATACTTCTAAATGTGTGCTATAAAATGTAATGAGCCCACAAATTTTAAGGGAACTAATTCATATGAAAATGTATATTATCACCAAAAGAGTGAATCAGTGAATATCTGGTACCAGCAAAGAAGTTCTTTTTCTGTGTCCATAAGCAGTGGTTATTTAGGTATTTTTTCTTTAATTCTAGTTGTCTTTAATGAATAAGCATTTCCAGCTAGAATTTGGTAGATATTTAACTTTGGTCATATTTGCTATATTAGAATGTCTTTTAATCAAATTTTCTCTTGGGAGGTCTTTATCCATCACATCTCATTGGCAGAGCCCTAAGAGCTTCTCCTTTTTATTCTGAAGTATCAAATAAGAATCCCTGTTAGGAGAGTTAATACAGGCTAATTCACTATGGTCCCCTACACATGTTTTTTTAAACCATGTACCAGTAATCTATGAAATAAGGATTTGTCATCACCTGGGATATGGACAGACTATTCCAGGTCTAGGTACAGACATTTGGGGAAGTTAGGAGGAGGTTATATTGCATTAAAAATGACCATCCAATCTCACTTATTTTGCCCAGGTGTGAACCTGACATGATCTAAGTGCGAACTGCACAGAAGTTCAGGACAGTTAACGACCCGATCTAAAATAACCCTACCCCTGAGGTACACCTAACTTAGATTGAGTTGGCTGTATTTAGACCAGTCTAACTGACCTGAACTTCTGTACAGTTGCCAGTGCAGCCCCAGGGCTGGGAAAGTCCAGCCACTGGCTTGAGGCTGTGCTTCTCCTATGCTCTTCCTGGCACTGGGATATTTTTAACCCTTAGCCCCCTCACTCCATCCCTATATGGACAACCCCCTAAATCTCCCCTGCTTTCCTCCCCATCATGTTTTATCTTACATTGGGTGGCCATTTTTAACTTGATCTACTTCTCCCTAACCTCCCTGAATGTCTGTTCCCACCCCAAGTAGAATGTGTTTAAAAACATTTTTAAAATGTAGCATTTTAGCCACTGTACACAAATACCCCCCTCCTCCAATTGTTGCCACTGCATAAAGTGACATGTTCTCCAGCTAGGGGGATGGATGTAGCTCTGCTTCCCCCAACTCATAAGTCTTTTTTCCCCACCCCTCACATGTAACATGGGATGCGGAGTAGAACCAATTTTAGTGAGTGCTGTCTTGCCATTCTGCCTCTGCTTTCTCAGAGCACACCCTTCCACCTCTGCTGGGACACCAGTTGAGCAAAGATGTAGGTAGGGATTGGGGGTGGGAAAGCTGGAATGCCATCTCCATAAGGGGCACAAATGAGAAATCAATAAGCTTCAGAACTTATTTTATATTTCATTTTTACTTAGTTTGTTTTAGTATATGATGTATTTACTTATATGTGCCAAACTAAATGGATTGGCATGTCAGTAGTTCACCATTGCTAGCCTAGAAATGAGATATCCTTTCTTTAATAGCTGCATAGATAGAGTGACCATACATCCTAGTTTGGCCAGGACAGGCCCTGATTCTATAGGTCATTCCAGCATCCCAACTGGTTGGTGAAAATGATAACAAAATTCCCAAATTGACACGACCCCAACTGCACTGCCTGGTCCAGCCTGACCCAACTGCTTGGCCTGGTCTTGAACAGTGGTTGGAGGCAGGGGGTGGTTGGGCTGGGCACCACTCCTATATGGGGTAGGGATCAGTAGGGGTGAGGGGAGGGTGCTGCTGTGAGTGTAGACTGCTCGCATGTGTGCATGTGTGTGTGTGGCACTCTGGGCAAATTTGTATTTTGGTGCCCTTTGGTGCCCTCTGGACAGTGACTGACAGTGGGGACAGGCTGGGTTGGGCACTGCTCCTCCTGCCTGGCATGGGGGCAAGCTGGGGAGGGGAGGGCAGTGTCCCAGATATCCTTAAAAATGGTATGGTCAACCTAGACATAGTGGAAATAGCTACCAAGTAAGAGTTCTCCCAACAGTAGCAATTTTAGGTTACAAAAAGGGAGGCTAAGGCGCCCCAGAGTCTAAGTATTGGACTTCTATGGATGCACCTACACATGTAATAAATGCATCTGCATTTTCTGTGACAAAGGCTCCTCTGGGTGCCTTCTGTGCCAAAGGCTCCCTCTAGGCTCCCCTGGGTGCCAGCCCTGGGCTGGCAAGGAGCACAGGGGCTAGTTCTTATCTCCATGAGCAAGAGGAGAGCTGCTGGGCAGCTACATACCAGCTACATGGAGATTGGGACCCCCCCCCGCCACCGCCCGCAAACTCACAAGGTGGGGAGTCAGTGGCCTGGAAGCTGGGGCAGCTCTCCCTGGCCTGTGAAGATCAGCATGGGTCCTGATCTCCATGTGGCTGGGAGGCAGCTTCTGAGGAGCCAGGACAGTTCTCCCAATCACATGGAGATTGGAGCAGCTCTCCCCACCCGCTGTGGACCCCTGCTTCCTAGATTGACTAGGAGTAATTTGCTCCTAGTCAGCATCTACACATATGCTTCAATGCATTAGTTTAATGGGCTGATTTCTAGTACCTGTATCTAGAAACTAGTTTAAACCTGTAACAGAACATAAGTTCAGTGCCCATAAAACAGTTTCAAAATGACTGAAACTGGTTTAAGGTAAACCTGGTTGAGTATAGTATCAGACATAACTGATTTGGGTCAAACCAGTTTATGCAACATCTGTCCCAGACCCCTTCCTGGTTGAAGTTCAAACAGAGTCCTCCAGCACCCCAGATGCTTTGCAGCTGGGCTGTTCTAGGCTGGACTAGGCTGTGCTCTCTGCTCCAAAGAACAGGCTGACTCCACCCCTCTCTTCCCTAGCTAGAACTCTGGGGGAGACTGAAGGCACAGGAAGGTCTGCCTGGCTTCCCTCACTGCTTGAGCAGGGATCCCTTCCTTCCTCCCTCCCATCTCCCACAGAATGGACCCCAGCCCCATGGACCCTAGATATGTGGTATGCTAACTAATACTGAGAGGTGTCTGTGTCTCCAATTTCACTGGGACAGGCAGACAGAACAGTGTCCACCTAGAGCTTTTTGGAGCTAATCAGTTGGGTAGCTGGTAATGTCTCTCCATTCCTTCCTCTGAAAAAGCTGTTTAAGAAGAGCTTGAACTAATGAGAGAGGCTGTTTGTTTTGCTGATGGGCTGATAACACTGTGGTTTTATCAGCCCCTCTGCTGGTTTGCAGCCCTTTCAGGTTTGCAGACAGGGATAGGGAGATTGAAAAGCTCAGTATCACCAACAAATGCATACACTGCACCCCCCGCCCCTTTTGCCTCAGAGTGCTAACTCAGGGCTGGGGTCTGGCAACACTTCAGCCCCTTGAGCAGTGAACAGGGAAAAGCCTGAGACAATTCAGGCCAGGGCTGGGGTTTACAGCCCTCCCTAATCAGAGCATCCTGCTGGGGCCTGGCCGGGCCGTACTCCCCCTCAGCTCAGCATTGTGGAAGGGAAGGGCTGTTCCAGCACCTGGCCTGAGCCACTGCATGCATGTGCCTGCATTTCTGGAATTAAAAGGGAATATCTATCCACCTTCAAATCAGTTCAAGCTTTGCAGGTTAGATTAACCTGCAAAGATTGAATTAATTTAGTCTCAGACTTTTTGAATGTCTGTCCCAAGCTATGTTGGCTAACTATTGTCAGTAAAGTAGCAGGTGCTACAGGCTTGGGGCAATGGCTTTAAGAAAAGAATTCACAAATACTTGATTCTGAGAGAGAGTTAGTGAGAATTTTAGTCAAATCTTAAAACAGTTAAATACATGTACTTTTCCTGCTTGTTGTGTTTTAATTTCTGTATACAGCCCCATCATTTAAATGACGATCTGCTAGTTAATCTGTATTAAGAATTGTATTATTTTCATCACTGAATACAGCAGTTCAGGTAAGGGTGCATGTGGGTATAGGAACATTTCTGAACAGACAGCAAAGGCAGTATGCATTCTTAAATGCCATGAGATTTGGCAGAGGAAAAGGGCTGAGGCTTATGTTGATTTAATCTCCAACATTTTGTTTTTAGAATGGAATTTCGTGATGGCTCTTGGTTTAGGTTTCATTTTTGAGGACTACAGAAACATGTAGTACAGAAAGATAAAGAAACTTAAATCTTCTGGCAGTAGATGCTAGATAGATTCTCTCTTTGCCTAGGCTTTCATGAAGAAAGGATGCTTTGAGAGCTTGTGTTTGTGTGGTGGGGGACTTTTTCCTTCCATTCTTTGAGAGAAACTGGTTTGTTTGTTTGTTTGTTTGTTTGTTTGTTTGTAGTAGAATGCATATTTTTGAAGCATGGAAAAGGCCAGTAGAGATCTGGATGGGAATTTTGTGCTGGGTGTAAATGTATAAAAATAAATAACAGGATCCCTGGCCTCATGGAGTTCCTTTTGTTCTGTGGATGCTTTTGACTTTTTCTTGAATGATTCAGCAATTTTTTGTACCTCAGGCACCTTTTTTAATAAGGTTATTCTTTATCTGCATAATTCTGTTTATGAAAAACTGTTTAGTGACATCTGCTCTGGATTTGTTTTTAATTAACATTAAATGCTCTTTTGTCCTCTCACATTTCTTGGGCTGAAAATAACAGCTTCAGTTGACCTCATCTATGCTATTCAAGATTTAAATACTTTAATTACACCCCTTTTCATTCCATCATCAAAGATTTTTGTCTTGTCTTTCTTTCTTTCATAATGCAATTTCAGCCTCTAATGGCCTTTTTATATATTTTACATAGTCTTAATCTAAGAATCCAATTTGTTTACATTTTAAAGTGCTATAACACCTTGTTTTATAATAAAATTATGGTAATAGAGTTCAGTAGGTGGGCTTCAACAATTTTCATACCCTCAAGGGATTTTACAAACAGAACTGTCTTTATGTGGCATGAATCCTATGTCTGTCCTTATTTCACCTGATGCATGCCAAGGTATTATTTGCCCTGTTGGCTACAGTGTCACACTACTGGCTCATATTCATACTGTGGTTTATTACTACCCTCAAGTCCCTTTCATTCATGGTGCTGGTTAGTTTGGTGTTGCAAAGCCTGTAGGTGTGTAGGGGGGTTTTGTCCCCAAATGGAGCACTTTACATTTACATTTTTGAGACACTAATGTGCACACTAATTCTACTGTGTATTACTGCATTAGCATGGGTTTTTCCTGCCATGCTAATGCACAGTAGAATTAATCTACTGCACCTTTAGCATCTTGTGTAGATGTGCCCAGTTCACTCTCTGATTCCCTGATTCCATCTACTGTAGAACGAGTGGGAGATTTAGTCCTCTGAGCTGTAAAGATCTGGTGGGTTTCTCTGCCTCATATTTTTATGGACATAATGAAACTAGAGATCTAAATAACAGCAGTGAATGGTGAAAATATATTATTTGAAAAGTAGAAAATATAGCCTGAGGAGCAGACTCTTTTGGGGACTCTTCTTTTTACAGTGCCATGATAACTACAATTGTCCTACCTGTTATTTAGTGATTGCTATAAAGGATAGTGTATATTAATATGAATAAGAAAGAGCATATATTCCATATCAGGAGAGACTTGTAATTAGGCAATGAAACAGAGCATTTGCTTATGCCACTACACTAGCCCTCTAGGAAATAAACATTTTGTTAAAATGTGGACAGATATTAGCACACATCTGCAGTAGCTGTGGTGTTTCTCATAATGCATATTGCACACTTAAAGAACTTTAACTGGCTGTGCAGACAAAGAACCAAAAACACATCATTATGAATTCAGGTTTGATGAAGTGTTACTTTAAAATGTAATACAATATAGGTTCGTTATTTCACTCAAATTATTTTCAAATTTCAACGTGAAACAATTATAAAGACTGCATTTTATTACTTCTCTCAGCATAGCTTTTCTTCCCTCGGCTCCCTCCTACAGACAATAATCAAGCAAGCTTAATGGCAATAGGTATAAAGAAAATTAAAGGAAAATAGTAATTTCTGTAGACACCCTTGTCAGCAGCATGCAGTACCTTCATAAGTGTTTGGAAAAAAAACAGGTAGGTGATATGTTTTTCTGTGGAAATGAATTTATTTGGTTTAGCACTGAGTTGTTTTTAGGCTTATGACTTGAGGGTGTTTTATGTTTTAAGAGTGGGTTTTTTGTATTCTTTTATTGTTATTTGACAAAGAAAATATTAATTGTCCAATCAATGCAAATAGTCATACAAAATAAGATATTCAAAGCTTACTTTCAAACAACTATAATTCTCTTCCTAGTTATACCATTCCACCCTCTATTTCAATTAACTTCTTGTGAAAGAAGCCTGATCGGCAGTTGTGGGAACAAAACATATACTACAGGCAATAAAAGTGCAGAGGCTTGTCACCCACTAAAGTGTATCCATCACCCAGGCTCTAAAGTGATCACTTCTGGGATTAACATCTGGGATCAACTTCAGGGATCCAATAACCAAGCCTACCTAATCCTTGACTTCTTTTCTGATACCTCTAACAAAGATACCACTTTATATTGATCAATATCATATCAGATATTATATTATATTAATATGTTTTTACCTTTCATTTTTACAAATTCAAAGTGCTTATTAAAATACCACAATAATAAATAATATATTACAAAAATCCTTTATAATATAACTATTAAACATTAAAGTAAATAGTGGAAAATTATTCTATATTGTATTAGGTTATGATAGAAAGACCTTTTTAGCACATTGTGGGCATGTCTACACGTGCATTAATGCACTGTTGTTATGGCACGTTAAGTTTAGTACCTGTAATAATAGGTCCTAATTCAATGCGCAGCAACTGGTGCTACTGTGCAGTAGTGTCGGCACACAGTGTTTTAGTGATGCTAATGTGCAGTAGACTAATTCTACTGTGCATTAATGCATTAACACAGGTTTTGCTGTTATGCGCGAATGCGCAGTAGAATTAGTCTACTGCGCATTTAGCGTCTTGTGTATGTGTAGTTCTCAGAAGATTAAGTAGCCAAGCTTATCGAATGATAAAACTTGTTTATTCAGAAAACAGTACCCTGCCTGCAATTCTGCTGTTCCATCCTCAATCTCCAGGCAAATCATAATACTCTTAAAGGTATCCACACAGTGTAGATGTGTCCACTGTTTTTTAATCAGGGGTTTATGTTTGACTGTATTGGAGACGCATTCTTTTTCTCTCTGTCTCCAAATATGAAAAATGGAACTATTTTTTTCCAATAAAACATTTTCTATGACATGAAAGGCTGCAGGTAGTATTCCAGATTACATTTGTTATATTCTATGGAACTATGAAGAGCTGATGTGCTATCAGTTCCATTCCTTCCTTGAGGTGCACTTTGCAACTCTCATGAATGTTTACTAAGGGGTGTGGCAGGATAGAGCAGTCTTTATGTCATAGATATCCAGTAGTTTGTGATAGGAACAGCTAAGTGATTTAGCTTTGAATTTTGAATGCCCTTAACTATAAGATGCTGAATACTCAACTCTCACTAAAGTCAATGGAACTTGCAGGCAACTTCACAATCAGAACTTCACCTGTCCTCATTTGTAGAAATGATGAAAGATTGTTATATTAAGCCTTGTTGGTACACATAAGCTATGTAATAGTCAATTTATACTTCATACTTTAGTATCAACTTTTCTTCTCTTTGAGAGTTTACATGCTAATGCTTTCTTTTGAATACGGATTGTTAGTGAAAATCACTTTGTTTCACCATATTCTGATAAGAGTTATATAATATGGACCTGTGTTCCTGAAATAATTAGCATTCTTCACTCCAGCTGAACTCCATGGAAGCTGCAGATAACACTTCAGAAAATCAGGTTCTTTATGTATTGGAAGGTTAGGGAATTTACTTTTTTTCCTCGAAGTCTCCTTGTTTATATATATATTTCCTGGATGTTTATATCGATGAGTTGCTTTAAAATGTTTTTTATCTGTAGAACATACATTGTCTCTGTTCCATAGGCCCTGTTGCTCAGTTATTGCTAACATAATAAATTAGATGCATTTTTTTCATAGCTCATTGGAAAACTATTAGGAAAATCCATCCCAGTTTAAAAGACCCTATAAACATCCATTTTGATGAGTTAAGATACATAGTTGCTTTTACTAAAAAGACACAATTTGGAATGATGTTGTTTTGATTGTTCAACATTGTTGATGTTGTAAATAGGTATGTCAGCATACAAAAGATGGTCCTTGAGGCACTCAATTTTTTTAATAACAAGCAAAATTCTCATTAATGGGCAATCTGAAAATGCAATAACATTAGTTTTTTGGACTATTAAGCACCTAGAGTGTTTATATTTCCAGCAAAGAATGAACTAATGGAAAATAAGATTCTGTCATGCACTGGTACCGCAGCATTGCAACATAATGTATTTCAGACTGATTACAATTCAGCCTTTCAACAGGATTATACATGATCAAAGCTTCTGGATTCAGAATTATGTGACTTAAATGATTGAAAATCATTTTAATATTTAAGTTATTCTTCTTTCTGCTTTCAAATCATAGCTCATTTCTTGTTAATGATGTGGTAAACCAGAAAAACAACTGTTGGTCTATACACCTGCCTAATTATATATGGATGTATTCTGAATGCCATATTCATCCAATATTCAAGAGATTTTAGCCATGGTTTTGAATTATTAGCAGGATTAATAATGTCAATGAAAAAAAATAAGTTTTTAAAAGAAAACATATTTCTATTTCTTTTTTTGCTGCCTATGCACTACACTACTGCTAATTTATAGGGTGAAAGAAAGCAAAGCTCATTAAAGTGAAGTTTTGTTCAGATGTAGGCAAGACTTCAGCCTTCTCAAGAAGCTTCTACTGTGAGATGGGGCTTAAGCTATTCTGTGGTAAATTTGACTTTCACTACTTATTCTCTTATTCTCTACATAGAGTGACATCTCTGAAAGATTTAAGTGTAATTGTTCAGAATGTTTGCAATGTGGACTAATCATTGCTATCAGCTCATCTTAAGCTGTCAAATGCATTTTACTTAGGACCCTTTAAAATATTACCTAAATTATTTTAAGGCACTAAAATTAGTCCTGGATTCCTATATATATTCAGACAGTGCCCATTTCAAATCAAGTTTCCCCAGAGTTTCTACTTATTCTTATTTCATTAAAGTTACTTTTAAGGAGGTTCTAAATTAGAAAAATAATTTTAAAGAGGATTTGGCACAATCATGTATTGTGTGTTACAGAGAAAATATTAATAATAAAGAACTTTTCCCTTTTACTGGTCAACTGAGCCATCTTAGCTTCTTTAATAACTAAATCCTATTTCACCTTTATATGCCTAACTGGCACTAACTAGTTGTGTAACTGCCATTTTTGGCATTTATGCAGAGCCTGGGTTCTGTTTGAACTTGCGTAGTAGGGGCATGTGAAGTGGGCTATATTCGATTTGGATTTGGATTTGGCCTGAATTGTGGGACAGCGATTTGATTAATTGATTTGGATCACTGCCCTGATTCAATTTGGCCAAATCTGAATCTGAAGATTTGATGCTGACTTGGAGAATCAGCAATTAGGCCACAGACACAGCTTCAAATGTTTTTTTCTACATACCTCGAGGTACCAGGTGCAGCTCATGAACACTGAGATAGTGGGATGGATGAAGCATCCCACAGAGGGGCAGGGGGGGGGGGGGGGCAGGCCTGCATGCTTGGCGGTGGACCCAGAAGTAGACTGCCTGGCAGTAGCCACTGATGAAGTCTTTGTGGGCCCTGATGGTGCATAGCTGGTGAACCTCCTCCTTGAGCTCCCACACCTGGCCCTCCAGAGACTCCACTAGGGAGCACACCCCACAAGTGAGGGTGCTCCCACGTCCAGCTGCCTGTAGCTGTGCCAGGCAGCCCTAACAGCCTGGGACCAAGATCTCTGTCTGGGTGGGGGCCGGAGCCACGGGCTTTGTCTGGGTGGAGATCTCAGTGGTGCTGGGAAGTCTGTGGGCATGATGAATTCACGCCTCTACCTGGTTCCAGCAGCTCCTTGTTGGGCTTCTGGCCTCTGGCCTCAGGCTCCTTGTTCAGACTAGTGCTCTGGGTGCCTTCTGCGTGAACTCCCATACAAACTGCCACACCCAAGTAGAGCCATGCCTGTTTGCATGATCTGTTCACATGGCCCCAGTCACAGGGCTCCCTGGGGGCCTCAGTTAAATAGGGACCTGGGGGGAGCATTCCCCTCCCAGGCTCCACTCAGCTGGCACATCCCACCTGGTGCGGCCCCACACACACACACACACACACACACACACACACACACCCCACCCTCCCTGCACTAGCCCACTCTCTCCTGGCCCTGGTTCACTTACCTCCTGGCTCTACACTGGGGGTCAATGGAGTCTGGGTACAGGTCCAGGTCTTCAGCTCTTGGAGGCACAATGGGTATTAACCTGTGCATCTCCTCCTGGAGCAGGTGCAAACTGAAAGTAACTTTTAGTTGGGCCTAGTTAAAAAAGTGCGGGGACATTCCACAGAGTATCATGAGATCTTGTGAGAGCTTGCAAAACTGCATGGGATGACATGGGGCCTGGCTGCCCTGCAGGGGATCCAGTGAGTACCTACCCTTTCTCGTCCATGGGGGCCTCAGCTAAGTAGAGACCGGGGTGGGGGGGCATTCCCCTCCCAGGTTCCACTCAGCCACCATGTCCCACCTGGCACGGCCCCACATACATGCACGCATACACACACATTCTCGCAGCACCCTCCGAGTGCCCCTGCGCTTACCCACACTCTCCTGGCTCTGGTTCACCTACCTCCTGGCTCTACACTGAGCAGTCAATGTAGTCTGGGTCCAGGTCTGGGTCTTCAGCTGCTGGGGGCACAATGGGCATTAACCTGTGCATCTCCTCTGGGAGCAGGCCCAAACTGAAAGTAACTTTCAGTTGGGCCTAGTTTAAAAAGTGTGGGGACATTCTGCGAAGTCTTGTGGGATCTCGCAAAAGCTTTTGAAACCATGTGGGTCAACATGGGGACTAGATGCCCTGAGGGGGAACTAGTGTGCTCCCTCTTCCTTTTCCTTCCCTGGGGGCCTGAGCTAAGTAGGGACCTGCGGCGGGGAGTGTGTTCCCTTCTCAGGCTCCACTCAGCCAGCATGTCCTGCCTGGCACAGCCCCACGCACATGCATGTACACAGAAACATTTATGCAGCATCCTCTGAATGCCCCTGCACTTGCCCACCTTCTCCTGGCCCTGGTTCACTTACATCCTGGCTCTATGCTGGGGGGTCATAGTTTCATAGTGTTTAGGGTCAGAAGGGACCTAAACAGATCATCAGGTCTGACCCCCCGCCCCGGGCAGGAATGAGTGCCGGGGTCATAACACCTCAGCCAAATATCTGTTCAGCCTCCTCTTGAAGACCCCGAAGGTAGGAGAGAGCACCCCCCCCCCCCTTAGGAGTCCATTTCAGAGCCTGGCAGCCCTAATTGTAAAGTAGTGTCTCCTGATATCCAGCCTGAACCTTCTCTCTAACAATTTGTGGCCATTATTCCTAGTAACCCCTGGTGGTGCCCAGGGGAACAGAGCCTCACACAATTTCTGCTGGTCCCCCCTGGTGAATTTGTAAATGGCCACCAGATTCCCCCTCAGTCTTCTCTTGTGGAGGCTGAATAGATTCAGGCCCTTTAGCCTCTCTTCGTAGGGTCTGCCCCACTGCTCCTTGACCATGTGAGTGGCTCTCCTCTGGACTCCCTCAATGCTAGCCACATCCCTCTTGAAGTGTGGTGCCCAGAACTGGACACAGTGCTCCAACTGTGGCCTGACCAATGCCACATAGAGGGGAAGGATCACCCTCCCTGGACCTGCTTGTGATGCATCTGTAGATGCATGACAAGGTACCATTAGCCTTACTGACCACTTCCTCACATTGGTGGCTCATGTTCATCCTGTAGTCAACAGTGACTCCAAGATCTCTTTCTGCTGCTGTGTTGACAAGAAGGGTATTCCCCAGCCTATAGGTGTGTTGCTGGTTCCTTCTCCCTAGATGCAGCACCTTGCACTTGTCTGCACTGAATTCCATCCTATTCTCATCCGCCCACCTTTGTAACCTGTCTAGATCTAGCTGGATTCTGTCCCTTCCCTCCAGTGTGCCCACCACGCCCCACATCTTGGTGTCATCAGGGAATTTGGACAGTGTGCTTTCCACATCCACATCCAAATCGCTGATGAAGATGTTGAACAGTACAGGCCCCAGGACCAAGCCCTGGGAGACTCCACTGCCCATATCCTTCCAGGTTAAAAATGACCCATCCACCACCACACTCTGGGTATGGCCATCTAGCCAATTTGCAACCCATCTGACTGTAGGCATCAAGGCTGCAGTCACCTAGTTTTTTTAAGAGAATGTGGTGGGAAACAGTGTTAAAGGCCTTCTTAAAGTCCAGGAAGATGACATCCATCTCGAAGCCCTCATCCAGGGACTTTGTGACCTGATCATAAAAGGAAACCAGGTTAATCAGGCAGGATCTGACCTCAGTGAACCCATGTTAGTTGTCCCTGAGCATTACCTCTCCTGCTGGGCCCTTGTAGATGTGCTCCTTGATAATTTTCTCAAAGGTCTTTCCAAGGACCAAGGTGAGACTAACTGGCTTATAGTTACCTGGGTCCTCCTTTCTCCCCTTCTTGTAAATGGGGACCACATTGGCCCTTGTCCAGTCCTCTGGTACCTGGCCAGAGCCTCATGAGCACTCATAAAGCCATGCTACGGACCCCACTATGACCCCCGCCAATTCCCTCTGCACCCTTGGGTGGAGAACATCTGGACCTACTGGTGTAAACATGTCCAGCCCCTCCAAAAGTGCCCTAAATAGGTTATCCCTGACCCTAGGCATGGCAGTGCCTCGCCTGGGTCTGTCCATAATCCTATTGGGGAAATGTCCCGGTCCCTGTTCAGGAATATGGGGACAAAGAATTTGTTAAAGTGGTCAGTTTTTTTGTTTGCTGCAATCACCAGATTGCCAAGCCTGTCCTGTAGGGGCCCCACAGTACCCGGTGCCGCCTTCTCACTCCCTATGTATCTGAAAAAGGACTAATCGTGGTCGTTAGCCCTAGTTCCATTGAGTCTGGGATCAGGTTTGGGTCTTTGGGTCCTGGGGCACAATGGGCGTTAACCTGTGCCTATCCTCTTGTAGCAGGCCCAAACTTAGATCAGGTCATCCATTTTTAGATTGATCTAACCTTCCTGGAACTTCTGTACAGTTTGCACTTAGATCAAGCTAACTAGGGATCTAAGTGTAAGGTCTGCACTTGGGTGAACTGAATTAGAATAGGTGGCCATTTTTAACATGATCTAACCTTCCCTTAGCCTTCCTGATGTCTGTATGCATACAGACAAGGACTCTTCCACCTTTCAGCCCCAAAGCCCAGTAGCTAGGCATTAGCCGACATGGTGAGAAACCCAGATTCTATGTTCTCTTCATCCAAAGGGGGTTTGAATCTGCATCTTCCATTACCCAGCTGTGCTTTTACCAGACTATGGGCAAGATATCACCCAGAGCACTTACCAGCTTTCTTTTTGAAGCTGGCCTGGGCAGCCAGAAAGGGGAGACAGAAAGGGCATAAAGGAGAAGAGAAAGTTAGAAGGAAGGCATTTCAGTTAGGTAGATGCTGCCCTGAATGGTAGAGGGCCTCCAATTGTGATCTCTGCCCTTAATGGCTTTTCTGCACTTGTTTTGTTTACTATTCTTTGAATAAAATGCACAAACTGCAGCAAGATCCTCTTCCCTCTAAGGCAGCATACATGTCACTGAATGCCCTACCTCTAGCTTGCTTTGTTCCTTTTGATGTCTTGTATCTATTCCCCATGGCTTCCCAAGGGGTCAGCTTCAAGAAGAGATCTGGGGGAAATGTCTAGCCCTTGGCCTGGTAGGAAATGAGAGACACAAGTTCTACTTCTTCTTAGTGTGGGGGTCCTAGAACCTGAATCTTCCACTCCCTGGATAGGATCCCTAACTATTTGGATAAAATGTGGGAAGGTCTTTATCTTCCCTCTTACTTTAGGCAGGTATGCATGTACCAGGATGATTGTATTTCCCCAGAGGTGGAAACAGAATCCAAAATGATCACTTGAATGATCATATAAATATGACTTAGGTATGTAAAAGTGATATAGGATTTGGTCCAAAGTCTACTGCTAGATGGAAACTGCTAGCTTCAGATCTCTATTTGATATCGCTATAGCAAGGGTTTAATAGATGGGGATGTCCTGAAGACCCTGGCTGTAGTCACCTGACATGAAGGCAAATGTGCCTGTCACATGACAGGGATTAGAATCCTTTTATTTCAGTGGCAACCCTTACAGTCCTGTTACACTTTTCTAATCATAATAGACCATTAATGGCTTGCTACTATTTGAACTTTATCCATTCAAATATTTGTGCCCACTCCAGCTATGCAGATAATTCATTCTGGGTTCAAGAGATTTCATCTGGAAATTCCCCCAGTCTGAGAATCCTTTAACATAGTGGAGGCAGCTCTGAATAACTAGATAGAACAATTAAACAACTAAAACAATTCTGCAATCTGAGATTTTACTGATGCCAAAGTAGAACTGAAGAAAATTTTTTCACCTCCATCACTGCTGCAGCACAAATCTGTAAAATATTTGTATTGCAGCCAGTCTGATCTAAAGTGAAACTTCTGCCTATAGCACTTTTGTTTTCTCATTGTTTGCATCTATTCTGGTCATCTGTTAAATCATAGTAACCTGTAAGAGCAAAATTGTTGGAGGGAGAGTTCAGGGAAGAAAAAGGCATTGTAAGGTTTTACTGAACCAACACTACACTGGTTTGTCAGTTTTATCTGGGAATAAATGGAAGTGAACTTCACCCACTGTGAATACTTGCTATTTATAGGATTGTGTCTTCACTTATCACTCCACAGATTAAGAAATATTCAGTAAAACCAGTTCAATTATCTGACTTTCCTCAATGTCACAAAATCTGTACATACGGTTTAACACAATTGGAAGACATGGCTTAGGAGAGGCTTAGCACCAAACTGTAATGGGAATTTGCTCTAAGTTGTGTTCCTAAGAAATCACATACTGGAACTATATAACAACTTTCACTTAATTAAGGAGCCAACAACACTGTCAGACAAATATGAAAAACAAAATAAATGGTTTAGCTAACTCTCATTAAAAATTACTTCTTTTTTGGGGGGGGTTAGAGATTAAGCTGTTTCATAAATTATATGTGACCCCCGCTAAAAATATTGTATGAATAACGAATGGCTATTTTGGTGACAGATATGTGAAGAGAATGGTACATATAGTAGCCTGCAGTATGGACCTACATCATTCTCTTTAGGATGGGTATCAAAGCATTTTATCTCAAGAATGTAGAATTTACTGGTAACAAGTAAGAATGGTTCAGCATCTTTTTGGTCAAGAAATTACAACTTTTGCTCTTAAAGAGTAAATAGCTAATGTCTAGAAATTAACACTTCCAAGCTATTGGCTGGTTCAGAAGATAACAAATGGTGGAGAGCATCTTCCTAATGTTCTTTCCTTGTTCTTTAATCTTTCTTCTGAAGAAAACTTTTGTGAAAATTCCTGGATGATTAGCCTTTGAAAGAGATACCTTGGAGAAAAGCTCTGTAGCTCAGGCAGGGGCAGCAAAAGCTTCTATGTACTGATGTGTCTCAGTCCATTCCTGGAGGGACAACATCCTTATCTTCATACTCATTTTCCTTAGCTTCTCTGCTGAGACTGGCACAATGAGGGCTTATTAGCATTGCTTTTTGAGAATAGTATTACAGTGTGGACATGAGTAAATACCTGGCCCTAGAGAAGTTAATGGGAATTTTGTCTTTTACTTTAATGGACCCAGGATTAAAACTATGCTTACTGGATTTAGGCTGTTATTTGGAGAGATAAAGGTATCATACCCAACTAGTCAACAAACTTAGTTGCCATTCAGTGGAGTTAAACCAAGGTAAAATGCATGCCCTTTAAAAATATTCCTCTGATGTTGTTTATTTTAAAATTCTCATCTTGGAATACCCTCACAAAATACCAATTTTTTTCCTCGAATGTCCCAAGATTCCCATAATATTATTTACTATGCCAATACAATATAAGTAACATAAGGTAGGATCTCCAGTGTAAAACATCATGAAATAATATTAAGCAGACGTATTTCTGTTCATTGTATACCAACAGTGCTGCTTAAAATAAGAGATTACAGCTGCAGTGTGTTTCATGTTTTTCTTCTTTTTTTTTCCTTTCAACAGTCTTTTACGTTAGACAGTTAATACCATATTATATGGCATATATGTGTTAAACTTATTTAAAAATCAAATGTACATACATTTTGAAGATAGTCTGTGGGAGCACTACGTATTGCACTATAATGTGATTCTCTTTGTGATGTTGGTTACTAGTCTGATTTTTCACTGATTAATCTATCATTGTGTCTTTTCTTCTACTTCTCAGTTTACCATTAAACTCCAATTAAACCAGTTTACTTGTATCTTGGTATCAGTGCACTGGGTGTGCCTGCTCCTTTAAGGGAGCTAGAAGCCTGTGAGGCTGCTTCCAGGTAGGAAAGGGAACTAATGAGTCACCTGCCTGGAAGAGGGGTCAGGCTGGAGCTATATAAACCCAGAGCCTGAGCGGGTCAGGAGAGTCTCTGCCTGGCAGTTGCAGGGAAAGGAGCTCCTGCCCTGGAGAGCCACCCAGGGACACTTGTCTGGGCTGCCTGCTTTGCTGCCTACAGGAATAGTGAGGCTCAGGGAGCTCACCACCAATGTTCCCTCTAAGGCTTAGCGATCCGTGAGCATGCTGCTTCGGTCCATGAGCGTGCCACTTCGGTCCGTTTCCAAATTGGTCTTGCCTACCCCTTTCAGTGTGCTGAACAAATTATTCTCACAACATTATTTGGGAGAAAAGAGTCTTGAAATACTAAACTATATATATTTTATTTTAAATTTTAAACCCTACCAAAACAGAAAAGTTTATGTATAATTCTCTACCTGAGGAGAGCATGCAGAAGAGAATGAATTTCATGTGACAGACAGAAATCACATAATATAATATACTCTGTAAAGCTCTCAGGTACTGCAAAACACTAAAGGTATGCCTGGTCTGCCCTATCGGGCAGATTTCATCATTCTTTCAAAAATGATCAACACTGCTTCCGTGCATCCGCAGCCTTTGAAAGTGGCATGGAGCCTTGTGCATCCTGCCACTGGGCAGACCAGGTGCCCAGCTCCGCCCCGGCCCCAGCCCCTGTCCCCACCCCTGCCTCACCTCAGGGAGGAGCCACTGCCTGCCCCGTGCTGTTCTCTCCCCCTGCAGGGATGCCGGCATGGTGAGGAGTGGAGCGCAGCTGAGCGGTAACTTACCGCCGGCCCCAGTGCCTCCACCATGCTCTGGGTTTCTAGGAAGCCGCAGCCCAGCTCCTCTCTGGGTGGATGCATAACCTTAACAAGTTAGTGGTCAGCAAGATTTTTTTCTGTGTGCGGCTGCGCATGTACACAGCTTAGAGGGAACATTGCTCACCAGTTACCCAGGCTAGGAGGCAGGTTGTACCAGGGAGTGAAGCTTTGCCCTCTTAAAAGGGCAGAGGGCTGTTTCCATTGTTATTGTTATGTTATAGCCCAGGGGCTTATGTTTATGTTACTGTTTAGACTGGTAGTTTGAGTTGGGACTAAAATGAGTGGTTGTGAAGGTCCTATTAGTGCCTGTGGGGCACGCAATAGTCTTGATCCCTGCCAGGGGCAGGCTCAAGGCCTGAGCAGCTGTCAAACTTTAAGTGGGCTGAGTGTAAGGACACAGGGGCCAGACAGAAGAGGCAAGGGGTCCAGCAGACAGAGGGAGCCAGGAACCTGGTGCCTGAAAGGGCCAAACATCAGATGGTAACACCCATGAGTGGGTTTAAGGAGCCATGCAAGAAGCCTCTAAAGAGATCAGTGCCTGCCAGGGACACAGGCAGGCTGAGAGGGCCTGCTGGTCTGGGGTGCAGGATTATTACTAAGGGGACTCCAGGGGAGCCCAGTGAGGATCAACACAGACTCAGGGTCATATAGAGCCTACAGGCAGTCTCCCTTTTAGGACCTTTATTAAAATCAAGGTGTAGCAGATGAGATCCAGGGGAAGGGCTGGAGTCGAGCCTGAGCCAGGAAGGGGCTGCACAGCCACTAGGGACCTTGCTACAGTTTCAATGACTTCTACATATAGTACATAGACACTGACTCCATGGCTGAGAAACTAGAGGGTGCTCAGCATCCATGAGCCATGTCAGGCAAGCTGGGTTGAAATAATGAGCTGTCTCTCTAGGCATGTATGGGGCTAGGCATGGGAATGCAAAAAAGAAACCCCAAAACAAAACTAAAAAAACCAGTACCCACTGGCACCTATGGTATAGGATATGATTTAACAGAGGTGCCAGACAATATTAAGGAAAGGCTTTATGTTGAACTGGTATGGAATTTTTCCCCCAAGTTGTGTAAACAGGAAATCACACACTGGGACTGTACAATACCTTCGCTTAATTAAGGAGCTACTACACTCTCAAGCAAATTTGACAAAAATAACATTTACAGCATACACCCATTTAACAAGCATGTACACCACTTTTTTCTATTACATCATAGCTAATTACTAGTTTAATTGCTAAGAAGAGAAACCCTTCATTTTCAGTTCTTGCAAATTTGTTTAGACAACAAGTCAGGCAGTGGGGAATGAAAAATCATTTAATACAGTTTGTAATGAAAATTTAAATTTACCAGAATACGATCCCAAGACTTTTCCTTTGTGTTGACTCAAAAGTCAATTTGCTTTGTAGTAAACTGTTGTATATCCATGCCCAAACTGAACCTAAAAGAGGGAAAAGGCTGGCAAAAGATGAACAGAAGTTAGTGGGTATAGTAGGAATGTAGCATCCCAGTGGCTAGAAGAGATTCAAGAAACATCTTTACCCTGCCAGACCATCTTCAGGTCTGCAAAGAAATATAAACTCTTCTTTCTATAAGGAAAAGAGGAACTGACACTTCCTTGTTCCCAAAATTCTTGTTCCCTGCCAAATTTCAGTGCATACTGATAGAAAACTTTGTCCAACAAAGAGGGCAGCAAGTAGTATCATAAATGAGGAACCACAACTATTATCTGACAGCTTGTGTGCTCTAATATTAATCAACACTTTACTATTCCTCTCTTTCCAGACTATTCACCTTGGCTTATGGATGAAAATGTACTAAGGAAGAAAACTGATGAATAATTGCTTACAGCCTGCAAAACCACTAACAGGGCATTCAGATCTTCAAGTCATCAATCAATAGTAATTGAATGATGATAAAGGTTGAATGTTTTATCTGGTACAGATTGAATGTGTGGTATTTTTGCACAATATCTTTTTATGTACCAGGAATGTTTTGTAGTATTTCCATTTAGACGCTACCAACATAGATTTAATTGTGCCAGGTTTTTTTTTACTACAGCATATTTTCCTGCTGGGTTTGTTATTGTTCAGACAGAGTTTATCAGAGGGTTGATGACCTGAAGTATTATGGATCCCAATGGCAAGGGAGGGTATTTAAAAAGTCATGTTGGAGTACAGCACAAACTAGAGAAAAGGAGTAGAAGAAACCTATTTCTCTTATTGAAGTTACTGACAGGCCTATTAGGATAGCTGGTATAATAAAAGCCAGATAAATTTGCACCTTTCAGACTAACTAAATCAGAGATGTATAGCATGATTTTTTTGTGAGCCTAAGCTCACTAAATCAGATGCTGTGAAAGGACATGTGCAGATAAGTGTATGAAATAGAGAGAGAGATTTGAATAAAAAAAGCAGGGAAGGGGTGGGGAGTCAAGGGAGAGGGAGTAGAGGGGAAGTGCTGGGAGACGCAAACAAGTAATGAATCTATAGGGACAAAGGAGTCACAAAAGCTAATCTATGTAACTGGATAAGAATCCATAGTCCCTATTTAAATCACAGTCCAGTCTGTGGATGATTTCTTATTTGTGTTCAAGTTCATAACATCAAAGATCACTTTTAGCTAGAGAAGTAGTGCATACTCTGTTTGCTTTTTCATGTTAGTGTGATTCTCCTTTCATACAGTTTCCACATAATATTAAAAAAATCACTTGAACTTATGATACAGTACAGCTAAGAGTTCTTATTGCTAGCTTCTATCTTGACTACCATAGAAGGTTGCTCATTATTTGAAAGGAACTTTTTCATATAAATTTGATCTACGATAGTGAATTGCTTTTGGTTGACAGGACGGCTAGTGACGTTAGCACAAACATTTTCTTTGAATTTTTTCCTTTCTTTTTTACTACTTATTTTAATGAGGGGTCTGCTCAATTATCTAACCCTTCTACTTAAATTTCAGAGAAGAAACAGTTCAGTTCTTAAGGCATATATCATGATTTATTATTGGTACAGCAGTTGTGGAGATTGATGGAGTGTACACTAGCTGTGCTTTGCTATATTTCACAGCGTAATATTTTGCTTTTTGAACATTTTGGGACAATAGGGCATTTATACATGAGCTCTGGGAGTGAAAGGATCTGCTCTAATTAAAGCACCCAGAGTGTCACATGTATCAGCATCTCCATGCTTCAATATGGTAGTGGAGGTGCTTTAACTAAAACTTGTTCAACAAGCCATTTTTTCAAGCACGGGGATACTGATACACATGATGCTGGAGTCTGCTGGAGCATGGTAATTACCATGCTCCAACAGATTCTATTAATTGATTAATAGAGTCTGCTTCGATCAGCCTTGCTGCATGTATATAGGCACCCACAGATTCTTCTCTTGTGGTTCCATTGTAAACAAGAGATTACATCTATAGAGAATCATTTTGGACAAAATCCTGAAATCTTTGCTTCGTTCTGGGGTGTAATGGTCAATCTTTCAGATAAAATGTGAAATCTTTGAGAGAGATTTATGAAATTTACAGTTAGGACCATTAGAACAACTAGTCATCTCCGATGTGACAGTGGTTATGTGTATGTGAGATGCTGCCTGTGCAGTCATTTAGTACTTGTATTAACAAGTACTAAATGACTGCGTAGTAACTGGAGTTACTGTGGAGTCACACTGAGGAATAGCTGTTTTGTGATGCTGACTGTGCAGTAGCTCATGACTTACTGTGCAGTAGCTACTGCTGTAGCAAGGGAGGGCGAGTGGGGTCACCGCCCCAGGCACTTAAGGGAATAGGAGGCAATAGGCACTGCCTAGCTGGGGCAGGGGGTGGGACAGAGCCATGAGCAGCTAGTTTGTGGAGGGTTCAGAGACAGGGGAAGGACAGCACCCGCCACTACGGGCACTCCTGGGCAAGCATGGGGGGGCATTTGACCCCCAGATCTTTGTGTGGGGTGAGGGTGGGCTGCCAGTGCAGGCTTTGCCTTGGGCACCAGACTTTGTTGTTATGGCACTAGCAGTAGCATCTTGTTATGCTTCCTGCGCATGACTCTACTGTGCAGTAGTCACGAACACATGTAGACATGGTCAGTGACCATTCAATTTTGCCTAAGCTGTACCTTCGTGAAAATTTTGATTTGAAAACATAAAGAAATGGAAAATTCACTGTCTTAGCAGTTTGTTCCAACAGTTACTCACAGTCACTGATTAATGTCTAAAAAATGCCTAACGCCTAGTGTGAATTTATTTGATTTTGGTTTCCAAAATGTTATTGTCACACCCAATAAAAAGAAACATGATTTTATGTAGAAATCTGGAAATTAGGAAAATGATATTAAAAACACTACTGGTAAAAATCAGTAGATTAAAAAAGGCACTGAAGAAACTGACAGTAAAAGAGATTTGAGATTTGTCTAAATCACTTTTTGAACCTTGGGAATTATAGGAAAAAACACACTCATTTATTTGGACAAACAAATCCATGCATTTCTGGACTGCTCCAGATGCATCTAATTAAGAAGACACAAATTGGGCATCTTCAGAGTGGAATGTATTTGTACTACAGCTATAGTTCTGTCATCAGTTCAAAAAAAGAAGATTGAGGATTAAATGAGCATTTTTTTTACAATTATACAAAGTTAAAGCACCATACAAGTATACCACGATTATATAAAGTTAAACGCCAGAGGATGGCATAATCAAAATTGCTAGTTTATCTGATCTTTAATAGAAAATTTGGTTATAATTAGGTGACTGGAAATAAAATATAGAAAAAGTAAAAAAATAATTTGCAAACCTCATTTTCTGTCCCTTTCTGATATTTTTTTATCTTTGGCTTTAAACAATTAAGAGTGTAAGGGCAGAATTCTGTTGCCCTTTAGAGGCCTAAATTGCATTTACCCAGCTATTAAAGTGGTTTTTTGGACCCTTATGCATGGTTTGCAATTCCACCACTCATGCAGTGTAGACACAAGCATCCTTACGTTTACTTAGCCTGCTCAGTAAGTTGTGTAATTGCTAGGCCGTTATGCAGCTATGTGCACATATAATAAACGGTGAGCAGCTTAGCTGCTTCTCACCAATCTGATGATCGAATCCCTCTGACTTCTATTCACTGCCATACGTTAGTTCTAGATTCTTGTTATACTTCCCAGCTGGCACTCTTATCCAATTGGGGTCTGTATTCACTGAGCAGCCAGAGTGCGCCATCCCTGCTAGAGAGGTCAGCAGCCCATGTGTCACTGGCCAGCACCCCTCAACCAGGACAGTGGGCTGGGCTGGCGCCCCCTCCCATGGTCCCCTCCTCCAGCTCTCCAACTCCTTACTTACCGGCAGTGGAGCCTGGGTCCAGCTCCCTGCTGCTGGCACACTGCCTGCTCTCATGGGCCCCTGTGGGAGGGGGCATAACCCCTGTGGGGGGGGGGGGACTGTAGCCCCTGGGGGGGGCAGCAAAATATATATTCATGTATTCATGAATTCATGAAACACGTATTTAGAGTTAACTTTAGTATTATGATAGAGACACTGGTAGTCTTCCAAATGGCTTTTTAACGGTAGATATATCAATCAAACATTGCCCAACTGATCACTGTGTCTCTGTCTCTCATTCTCTCTCTCTCTCTTTATAGTGGTCTTTTGTTTTAATTGTGGAAGAACATGGATTTTGGGGTCTTTTACAGAGTGACTTTGGGATTTTTTTTATCAGGGATGTTTCAGTTTTCCAATAGGGAACACCAGAATTCCTGCTAGGGAGGCCAGTGGCAGGACCCTGCCTGCTCAAAGCTGGCACCTTGGACCCAGCTGGCTATGGCTGACCTCCTGACCAACTGGAGCCAGGAGAACATGCTTTGACAGTTCATTGCAGGCCACCACATCCGGAACATCTTCTGGGCGATAGCTGCCCAGATGGTTGGGCAGGGGGCACACATGAAAGTAGTCCCACCCAAAGGCCAACTTTGCAGCCACAGCTCACTGGCAGCTGGCCCAGAGGGGCAGATGCCTCTACTGGCTGTGCAGTCCCCATCGGGGTCTGGCAGGTGCGCAGCAGGTCACAGCCAGGCCACATCCCCCAATGCCAGACTGCTGCAGTGGGTAGAGGGTGCAGGGAACTCTGAGGGCTGCTTCAGGAATCCAGCTGGCACAAGGGGTAGTATCCCCAGGTACCAATTGGCTGGGCCCCAGAAGCTCCTGAAAGCGAGTAGCCCAGAACTACTTGCCAAGGCAGCTTTTTGTACTGCTGGGGACAGCACAGGTGCTGGCCCCAGGCTCTAGCTCCCCCTGGGTACAGATCCAGGAGGAGCCAGGCAGGGTTATTTTGCCCCAAGTTGCACAATTTGCTCCACAACAAAGTGCATGTCTGAGCATGTGCACTGAGGCAAAAAGCCCTGGCTCAAATTTGCACCGCTTTTATTTGAGCTGCTGCAAGTGCATGTGCTTGCATGTGTGGATATGCCCATGGACATTTATCTTGCTGGGATCTTTTGACCCCAGCTGACTTCCTGCCACTTGGGCAGGGGGGCTGGACCCGATGATCTTACGAGGTCCCTTTCAGCCCTAATGTCTATGAAATCTATAAAGGTGGGGTGGAGTAGAAGCTTGGAGAGGGCAAGTGGAAGGGCAAGGAAAATGTAAACATACTGGTTTTTCTCTCTTACTGGGCATGATTCTTAAAATATACCTATGTGTTTAAATATCTCAAGAGCAGTAGTCCCATTTCAGTTCAATGACCAAGTGAAAAAAGCTAACATTCTGTCCTTTACATTTATGTAGAAATAAAAAATAATGGTAGAATGTGTTGATTGAAGGAGTAAGTGACAACATTACCTTTAATTTTCCTTGATTTTCTTGGTACATGCTGTAATTTTTCTATTTTTTCAATTTAAGGTTTATTAAAAATTCCAAAATAACAATCATACATAAAACATAGACATATGCCTATGTTTGATGGGAAGAATGTATTTCTACTTCGTAGTCAGAAATAATACAATAATATGATATTGTATGCCACTTACCCACTAAATGGATCTGTTCTGTTCTCCTTCCCATATGCATGCACATCTGTCATTGTGGGAGTTACACAGGCTTCATTCTGGTTTCATTTACACCAGTTGAAATAGTAATCATTCTCCTGGAATCTGTAAGATGAGATCAGAAGCCAGCCCTGTGTCTGGAAGCTGAAAATTCTCAAGAATGTTTTTTTTTTGAGCGTAGTAGTGAATGTATTTATCTTTTATCAAATTCTTGGACACATTAGAAAAATCCTCTTCAGAATTGCAGGATGCAAGGAATTGTTTGAAATTTTTTTTATTACGTCCCATACTTCAAAATCTCTTTAAATTAGAACCTTCTTGGCTTCTTGTTTATTTCTCTATTGTATAACAATGTCATTCTGAGGTGGAGTTACCAGGTATCACAGGTGAGTCACTGGTGTGACAGCAACATTTGATTATATAGAATCCTTAAAAATATATATAATGTTCATCTCTATCAAATAGATTCTGCATCTGGTTTTTGATTGAAGCTGGCTAGAGGTCTTTATTGAGCTGTCTACATTGGCCAGGTTGCAAGACACAACCTAGAAAAATTGAACACCCTGATCATAAGCCTTGGCTTGTTTGGTCTATAATTGGCTCTTTTTACATGTTTGCTCCCTCTATTTGTATGTATAACTGACTTCAGCATCCAAACAATTGATTAAGCAGATGTTAGAAAATACTGGCATAGAAAAAATGAAGCATTTCAGCCTTAATTGTAACTGGAATATTTGAAAACATTTAGTAAAATTGGAAAGAAGTAGTCATATAGAAGAAAAATCACTTTGCCAGAAAACACACAGAAGTGTGAACAACTAATTACAGCTACAGGTTCTTTATTATTAAAAATGAAAGACAACGAAAGACACTAAATGAACAAGTCATCTTGTACAGAAGAATATTGGTAGTGCAAAAACAAAAGGCATAAAATGGACAGTATTTAAAACAGATTAATTCCAAGCAGAAGGGTGATTCTCTCTTAATAGCAGCCTTTATACTTACTGCAAGGATAAAAGAAAATATGCACCAGAAAATTATACCCGCTGAGACCCACTACTTTAGTAAGCATCCTCAGTATTAGCAGCTGAAAAATGTGCAACTTGCCACATAAGCAGCTTCTTATCCGTAGGAAATTCTACATATTGACATAGTTGGTATATTGAAAGTGCTTATTCACTGCAAATATATTCTGTGTCCAAATTATATGCAATTTATAAGGCAGTACAAGATTATAAAAATTCAGTATCTTTATATATATAAATTCACATTACTATTACATACTATATGCAAAATTTTCTTTGCAAAGGCATCTCCTATTCTAATATTATAAAAGCCTAAGTCTGTCTGTCTGACTGTCCGTAAGGCTTTATTCGTACTCTGATTGGCTGACAGAAACAGCCAGTCAGAGTGCTCCAAGCATGGAGGTGCACTGCCATGATTCCAAAGCTGCACCAAGGACTGGACAGAGGGTGGGGGAGCTGGGGCCAGCAGCACTGGCCTCAGCTCCCCCACCCTGCTCCCTGCAAGATGCAGAACAGCACAGCATGGGGTGTTAGGTGGTGGCACTCCATCCCAGCCCTCTCCCTTCCCCCCACCATCATTCTTGATAGGCAATTGGCTAGTTTTTATAAGATGTGCTGACACTAGCTCTGAACTCTGTTTTTTAAATTCCATACAGTAAAGTATGGCACTTTATCAAGGAGGGCCAGTACTGTTACCTCCCATTGGTCCTAATCTATAGGGTGCTTAGCAGCAGCTCTCTCACTGGTTTGTGCCACTTGCCAAACATATATCTGTGATAGAAGGGAGACGGAGTATAGTGGAGGGTATATTCCACTTTACAAAGTATTCTATAGCTATGGTGTGATTTTCCTGAACATCTTGGAGCCTGGAACTTTGCTTTGTCAAGATAGACTGTTCTCTCAGCAAGTTCTCCATTGCAGTCTCACCCCCAATGCAGAGTGGTGTCTGTCTCTTACTTTTTTTTAATCTTACATCTACATTTAATTATTTGCTCTATTAAATATAGATCTTCTAATGTAGTTGAGATGAAAGTTTAATACTTTATACAAATTTATTTATAGAACATTTAGAACACTTTATAAAAGATTTCTAAAAGAAGTTTCTCTACAGGAGTAAATCTCTGAGATTTACTTGCACAAGAAGCACTGATATGCTCAGTTATTGTGTTACTCTATCTGTAGTACGTAATTTGATATTTCTATTCACAGCAAAAGAAAAGCATCATGTCTGATGTAGGTTAGTTTAATCTGACAGACCTAAGGGCATTTTTTTCATGGTTACAGCGTGGAATATTGTGAGTAACAATAGGGATTAAAATTTTAATTTGAAAAATAATAAAGTTTGGATTGGGAAAGTTTGGAAAATGTATTTGGGTAGAACACATGAATTAAACATTATTTTGTAAAGACATTAACATTACTAGCAGAGCAAACTGTCCCATATAGCCTAGTATTGAATATACTGAAATCATTCTTTTCATGGAACCTTGTTAATATAAATGAAGGAAGGTTTCATACATGGAGTTAAGTGCACAAGATGTAATAGCTCTAAGATTTTCAGGAATGTATCTCACAGGAAAGTTACCCTTGCTCTACATTTTTTTGCTTAGGTCTTGGTACTGCAGAACACAGAAAGGTGTTCCTGCTAGTACTGAGTATCTTAAAAATTATGCCTTTTATCTTTTAGTATGACAACAGTTTCCTTGTTACACACTACTGAATACTTGAGTTGACTTCAGAATTTCATATATTGGGACTGCAGAAAGGGAGATATTTTCCTGAATCATCTTTCAGATTACTTTGCAATACACAATCTGTAACATCTGGTGGTATGAATCCAGGATAATGGACTAGTCATTCTTATCTGTTTCAGTGGGTGAGCGGGAGGGAAGTTGCATCATCCTGGAAAAAATAATGTTCCTTCATATTAGCTTTGCTAAGGTACTCATAACATCCACCCAGTTTCAAAAGACTATAAAAATCTTATACTTCACAGGTTTACATTTTGCATTTTATCTATTTCTAGGGTCTGCCAGCTATATTAAAGTGATTGTATTATGTATGGGAAATAGAAAGCTATCATCTCAAAATAGACCATAATATTGCACCTTATTAAAAAATACAAGTGCATTTTCTGCCAGCAACCATGACTTATGATAATGACTGTTATCAATATGCAATTACTTGTGTTACCATAGAACATATTGATATTCATTTATTTAAAGATAATGTAACACATTTGTATTCATTGAGGTAATCTGTGAATATGATTAAACATGAATGCCCATTTTATACTGAAGAGTAAAATGAAAAAAATTGCAATCAGACTTTCAGCATAGCTAAAAATAGGTCATATTGAATTGTGAAAAATGCATTATATCTTATTCCAAGCACTGTAACAAATAATCATAAAGAAACAAAAGCACAATTTGGATGATCACTAAAGCCTCATCCACACAACCTAGCACATGTCTGTTGTGGCATCTCAAAGCAGTTTGATATGCCACACAAGGCATGCCATGAACTAAAAAATGTTCCCTGTGTTGCATATTTGCAGTGTGGCCTCCAATTTTGATGCTGGGGAACCCCGGTGTCAAAGGAAACACTCAGGAAAAAAAAGAGGTGCAGGGCACACTCTTGGAGCATGCCGGGAAGCAATTGGAGAATGGGTCCTCCAAGGAAATGCTCTAGCACCTTACCAGAGGGTCTCTATGCCTGCTGCCTGGCTCTGTTGCTCCAGCATGCTGAGGAAATACTTGCTGAGGCAGCATGCTGGAGGAAATAAAAGTAGGGCATAGTTGGCAGTAGTGGCTCAGAGCTGGCTGGGACCCTGGCTCTGTCCTGGGTTTCTCTAGAGCCTGCCTGGTACCCAGGGTCTGCCCTAGGCCAAGGCAGAGCAGCTGGACCAGGCAGGGTGCCTTGCAGCCATGCATAGGGGCTAGCTATGCAGATATCCTGGAGGTGGAGGCATCCTGTTTTCCACTCCATGCCAGCAGCAGAGTCAGGAGGACCCAGAAGCTGCAGCAGGGACCATGAGTGAAGGGATGTGGGGGTGGGGAGACTATGGGTGTGGAGGAACTGTGTGGGAGGGGAGGACTGCATGGGAGGGATGGGCCCTCTACCCACCCCTATGGCACATAGTCCCTGCTCCCAGTGGCAGCAGCCAGCAGTGGGCCCTCGGGGTGCTCACGACTCACTGCAGGCCGGGCCCCACAGTGGCACATACAGGTGCGAGCCCCAGACTCTAGCTCCCTGGTGGCTGAAGATCTGGGAGGAGCTTGGCAGGGCCAGTTTGCCCCAAGTAGCACAATTTGCCCCACACCAAAGTGCATGTTCAGGCATGTATGCTGAAAGGCAAATCTCCAGCACAAATTTGTGCTGCTGCTACTTGAGCTGCTGCAAGTACACGTGTCTTCATGCGTGGACACACCCTAAGAGGCATATTCACCCTTTCTAGCTATGAGTTTGGGGAGGACTGAACTAATTGCTTAGTCAGGAGAGACTGAACTAATTGCCTGCTTAATCCAGGCTATGTATAAAATTGTTATTCAATAAATACCATTAGTCTTTAGGAATGACACAGATTTACCACTATCATGATATGGAAGTGCATTTAAATGGTGAATCTATATATTCACCTTAGCTATGGAGATTCAAGGACTAGGCAAAGTCATTAGGGAAGGTGAATACTCGAATAGCTCACAAAGATTTTGCATTTTAATTTTACCATACAGATACTTTTTGTCATAATTTCTATGAAAAAGAATGGTTACTAAACGTTGAACTCAATATGCAATATTACCAACCATATGATTTGAGAAGAAAAAGCAACTAGTTATTGACAAATATTATTCTCCAAAGTGATATTTTATGACAGATTAACATTCTGAAGTCCATTCTCTTAGAGGCAATCAAAACAAAAACTATTCCAGTTCAAATATTTAGGCTGTTTTGTTTTATTCAGAACCATTTCACTTCCAGGTCTAACAGTTTTCCATAAATTGAAGATAATTTGGACAAGCCAGCTGTTAGTCTGCTTTCAAAATGGTTCTAATTCTTTTCTGCCATGTCTTGTCTCAAAGATAGTTTATCTTAGAAATATCAAATGAAATAAATTGGAAGGCAAAATCTAGCATGCAGCATTAATTCTGAAACGGGCATGCATTTGGGAAGTTATTCACTTGCAAGTAAGGAATGTCTCAATGGAAGGTTAGATACTGACAAACTAAAAGATACCAATTTATTGACAGAAGTATGTATTTTCATTCTTTTGCTTTATTGATGATGATTGAAATAGTGCAAATAAAGTGCAAAGCAGATTGTCATCAAGACTAAATTCAAAAAGTCATAATTTGCATAATCCATTGTCATTGTGGTGATCAGAAATTACTCTGTGTTAAAGGTGCTTGAAAGATTCTTTTTACTTAAAATCATTTCCAATTGCAGCTGCATAACAAACCACAGGTTTCTATACTCTCCCCAGACTTTCTGTCTCCAAAATTAACCACCAATACTATTTATTTTTTTCTCAGCCAAAACTTAATAATAATACTTAATAAACAACTTTATCTAACACTCACTTCTAAATATCACATTTACTCAAATAAAGATGATCCTGATTATAAGATGACCCCCCAATAATTAATTTGATATATGGAAAAATTATAAATTGGTTATAATTTTTCAGGTATAGAATTTAATTATTGGAAGTCTACCTTGAATCTGTCCCCTTCCCATTGCTAGATCAGGGAAAATAAATCTGGGGGGTCAGGTAACCCCTTTGTTCTCTGCTTTTTCCCAGCTTCTTCCCCCTGCAGCCCCTTCTCCCTCTCCTTACTGTCAGATCCAGCACATGGAACCGAGGAGAATAACTGAAAACAATGACCTTGAAATTAAACATCGGCATAGTAATTTGAATATAGTACTTTGCATATAGACATTGTTCATCCAGAATTGATGCATGTCACCTTTATCTGAAACTGCTGCAAGTTTTAGCACAGGTATTCCATAAATGCGCTTTCAAGCAGAACTTTGACACTTATTTATATATAGTTTGAACTATGTACGATATTGTATTTGTGTAAATATGGTACTTCTAAACAAGTCAAACTTGCTATCAATGTTCAGTTGAGTACCTTGAACTGTCACTTTGTGCTCTTTCTCCACCTTGTACTCTGAGGTGCCTTGTACTGTACCTTTGGCTTGGGAGTGTCCATTGAAATATCAGTACTATGATTATTAGGAAGTAGTAAGTCCATTTTTTGGCAGTGTTATGTACTGGGGTTGGCAATATGACAGATCTTCTGTAGTCACATAATTATTGTATTTTTAAGTGAAATGCTTAAGGTGCTGAACACAATCCAAAAAAAGCAGCCAGGAAACAATGGTCATGTCTACCCTGCATAAAATTAATTGATCAAGGAGTGACATGTTACTTCCCCCCTAGTAGGATTAATGTAGGTGAACAAGTAAGCTATACTGGCCATGAACAAGTGCTTCTGAGAAATTTCCATTGCTAGAAATCTTCCCAAAAGACGGAGCTCAGCTCAGGGGCTCCACAGTATTGGAGATGGGGGAGCAGGAAGCTCGCCTTTCTCCATGTGCCACTTCCTGGGTGGCCAGGGCACAGGGTGCTGTGCAGGCCGGGAGCGATCCTGGCCCTTTTTTGAGCCGCGCAGGCTGTGGCCAGCAGCCCAGGCACGCTGGGTTGGAGAAAACAGGCGGCACGCTAGAATTAGTCACGGACGCGTAATGGTTGATTCAAGATTGTTTACTTACACCGAAGATGGTCGCGGTGTAGGCTGGACAGTTTCCCAGGCACAGCTCTGATTAAATCCTCATTTGAGGACTACGGCAAGCTCAGGTCTCTCCCACGGAGTTGTTGAGGCTCCGTGGGTCCTTTTGCGCGCAGGGAGAGGGATACGTCAAGGATTGCGAATGGCGACGGGGAGAGGCTAGAGGCTGATCAGACCTCTGTTGCCTGCTTGAAATGCGCTGGGTCTGATAGGCTCTGCAGCGCTTAGAGATCTTCATACAACGTGAAGATCCCTCCTCCTGGTGTTCGTGGAGTCCTCCAACTTGGGCGGAAACCACTCAAGCTTTTTATACGGCTAGCAAGCCAATCACTAGCCACCACATGTGAATAATTTCATGCAAGCCAATAATGGGGCTCGAATTATCATACAAATGGCGGGAACTCTTTGCAATGAGCATTTCTTAACTGCAAAGAAGAAATGCACACTGCAAAGAAAGCTACAAATTGGCGGGAAAATAATTCAGTGGTGCCAAAGCGCACACAAAACAAAAATCACACCCTTGGGTTGTGACAGGTGCCTCAGTGCAGGCACCACCCACTGGCTAGCTCTGCACTCAGGCACCCTTTTCCCCTTCCATCCCTCCTCCCCCAACCCCTGCAGCACATGGAGCCCAGTTGGAGCAGCCTGCTGGGCATGGGCAGTTTGCCCACAGTGGGACAAAGTGCCCCACAATAAAGCACATGTGCCATAGTATGTGCTACAGTACAAAGTAGTAGATCAAATCTGTGCCATGACTATTTGTGCCACTGTTTTTGCATCCAGATGAGTGAGCATGTACCTGTTGTGGACTGTCAAAGCAGTTTGAGATGCTGCACAAGGCACTCTAAGAACAAAAAAGTTCCCTGTGCTGCATATTTGCAGCATGGACTCTAAATTTGATATTGGGAAATCCTGGTATCAAAATATAGCATGCTGGGAAAAAGCGGTGCAGGGCAAGCAGCTAGAGGCAGTCTTCCAGAAAGATGATCTAGCACACAGCCAGAGCATCTCTATAGCTGCTGTGTGCCCTGCTTCTCCAACATGCTGTCTCATCCACCCACAAATAATTAATTCCCATGCTCCAGAAGCCTCCTGCGTCTCAGGTATCAACGTCCCTGTGCTTTAAAATGGTGGCAAGGATGCTTTATCTAAAACTCTTTTAACGAGCTTTAGATAAATCAACCCCACCACCATTTTGAAGTCTGGGGACATTGTTACGTGAGATGCTCTGGGTGCTTTAATTAGAGTGGCTCTTGGAGCCACTCTAGTTAAAGTGCCCCCCACCCACATCCCTGCAGCATGTGTAAATGCTTTCAGCGGTTCACTGTTTGGCCCAGCGGTTTGAGGTGTAAACACAGATACACATATGTGCTCTATTATAAGTGAACCTGTAAGAACCCTGTTGATAATACTTCTTATATCCTCCAAGATTTCTTTGTATGAAGGTGTAACAGAGCCTGGGGCCCTGTTGCTTCAAGGTAAAAGCAGCCCAGCCAGGGAGTACTGCAGGGAAGGCAGGGTGCAGCAGCTGGCAGTTGCCAGGGCAACAGGGAAAATGAGGCAGTCAGCAGACACCTGCAGCTGATGGGATGCAGGCAGGGCTCTGGGAGCATATAAGCCTAATGCTGGGGCTGGCAGAGGAGTCTTTCCCTAGCTGCCACAGGGGGAAGAGCTCCTGCCCAGGGGAGTCACCCAGGGATGCTGGCCTGACTGTTTGCTGCCTACGGGATCAGGGAGGCTCAGGGAACTTGTGAGGTACTTGAGAGGGTGCAGCCACACGGGGGCCAGGGGCATGGCATACAGGGGTCAGAGGCCCCTCAAAGACAGGTCCAATTCAATGGGCTCAGGCTAGAAGGCCTAGTGAGATTAAAGGGGCAGAGGCTGAGGAGGCCGAAGCCCCACAGAGGGAACAACATTACCCTAACAACCTGTGAGACATGGGGCGTGATAAAGGGGAGGATTTGGAGCCACACAATTAGCCCATAAGGCCTTGGGTGCTCTGCTGAGCACAGTTAACTACAGAGGCCTAGCTGGGACCTGAGAGTACAGAGGCCCAGCCAGGGACTTAGGTCCAGCGAGGACTAGTACGGTACCAGTCATCCTAGTGGGGTTTGATGGAACCGGAGCTGTGCAATGTCTGTGGGCAGCCTTCCTATTTTATTTCCATCAAGGTGTGGCAGGTGAGACAGGAGGGCAACCTAGGGGCAGAGTAGGCATGGTCACAAAGCCACCAGGGGATGTCACAGCCACCCCTGGGACCCTAATGTGTTATAAAAGGTAATAGAAAGTGTTCATTTATAGATTTGTTTTTTTGGTTTGACATATAAAAAAGACAAAATCTTTCATTTACTCCAAACAGCGTACCCCATGTGTTGTTTCTTCTAAATGCACCATGGGTACATAGGCGTGGACATTTGGTTCACCAGGGACAATTAGCAGCAGGACACCTTGTCCGCTGCTAGCCGTTACCAGGGAACACCTGTGCCACACAGCCTCTGGCACATAGCAGGTTACCCCAGGTGGAGTACGGGAGGCACTGGGCTGGCCCCAGAAACCTGACCTGGGGTCCTGGGGGCTTCCTGGGGCTGCAGCAGCTGGGATCCTGCTACTTGGAGTGTGGCTGGCAGCCAGAGCTCCAGTTTTGAGCTGTGGAGAATGCCCCTGCATGTGCTGCTTCACTTTTTTTGGGGGGTGGGGGAGTGGTTTGACCCCTGGTTTGACCCCACATGCTGCTCCCTTGCAGTGCAGAGAACAGCTGAGTGTGCAGTATGTGGATGTGCTTGTCTGGATGTGGCTATGATGTCTCAATTAAGCCTCTTTCAACCTCTGTCTTATGGCAAAGTAAACTTTCTTAGGGGTGTGAATTGTGAGGATGTTTAGATCTTTCAGTTTTATTCTGTATGAGATTCCCTACTCTCTGAAAGATATCCTCAAATGGTTTTGCTCTCTAACCCTACAATGAATATACCCTTTACATGAGACCATAGGCTTTCTATATCTCCTTTGCTGGTCTGGAAAAAATGGAGCTACTGGATCTATGGAATGAATGCTGTGAGTTAGTGGTGGAGCCTTCCCCTATTACACTAGCCATCATGGTTAAACTGGCATGATTTGGAGGCAGTTAGTATTCTAACACTGGTCAAGTCAAAAGCAAATATGTACTTCACAGGAGAAAACCAATTACCATTAAGCATAATTACTCTCTTACTAGTAATTTTAAATGGACCGTCCATTCTTTAGTTATTTTTCAGTGGAAATAAGCTTTTAACTGTTTTTGAAAAATCTTTTTTTAAGGTAATTTGAGTGGCAAAGAGTATAAATTACATTTCTGTCTTTTTAAACTGTGGAGTTTAACAATTAAAATATTCCAGGAGATAGTCCAAACATTTTCTTTTGAATTGTATTATTTTTTTCCATTTCACAAAAATGAATGCTTTCAAAATAAATATTGTGATTTAAAGTAATCTCATCCAAGGAACATGCTAAAAATGCCTCCTGCCAGAGAATTCTATGAAAAGGTTTGAATGCTATAATTTAAAAAAAAAAAGTCAGATTGCTACATATAAATTTTCATCAATAATTATGAAAACCCCTTTTTTTACTTGCATTTTGGATTTTGAAAAATTGTAATAGGTCTATGACAAGCACTCACTGATATTGTGTTGATTAAATATCATTTCCCCTGACACCTCCAGTGATACTCCCACACATGGTAAATGTATGAGCTAATTGAATTCTTTTTTTAAAAGTGCTTTTATATTTCAAAGAGTAAAAGTAGGACCCAACTGTCCTTCCCACACAGTTCAAATATTTGCCTTACTGATGATTCCTTTTGACATGCCTCTTAAAATAACAGCAATGTAGGTGCAAATCTATCAGAATATTTCTACTGAAGTCAAAATGATAAGAATAAAATTAGTTTGTTTTTCATGGCAAATCATCAAGCTGTGTTCAAGTTCATAATGCTTAATTGGTTTTGTCAAATAACCAGGATTCCAGGACAGCTAACCAGGAAAGTGAATATTGAAAGACTTATGAACTGATACTATTGAGTGATTTACTGCTTCAATTCCCAGGATTCATCTTTGTCAAATAACATACGCCTGCTGGGAAAATGTCATAATGATTTGTGTGTATTTTGGTCATATACCTTTATACAGACACAAAAGTACATCTTCTATAGAAAGAAAATAAATGATTATGTCATCTAAAGGTTTTGCTGGCATTGAGTCTAACATCATAATATTTTTGTGGCTTGCTATGAATAATAGGTAAAATATGCACAGCACTACTTTGGAAAAATGGACAAATCTGAATTCACTTATGCCAGATTCAGACTAAAGCAACTTATTTTGCTCCCACAGAATTACTCTTGATTTACTCCAGAGTAATCAAGAAGAGGATCAGAAAAACTGCTTTTATTACCTTTTGGAATACTCAGCCAGTATTGGCAGACCTGTGTCTCCCATCTCCCCTCTCCTACATAAATTTATTTACTTCTCTCATGGGCAAATTAGTGACACTGTATAAAAACCGAAAGAAAATACTGGGCTTATCAAGACTGGTCTGTAGATTCTGTTCCCACTTAGTTCAGAAATGGTTAGTTATGATTGGCCAGAAATGCCCAGCCACTCTAAAATATTCTGCTATATATCTGATAGATGAGATAATAAACTGAACATAAATAATACATGTGAATATTGGGGAGGTATTTAGCTAAGATGCTTTCTCAAAGAACTGGCCAATTCTGTTTTTTTTTTTTTAGGAAACATGCCAGTGAACATATGTGCAAGACAATAGAACTACTTACATCAGCATTTTCTTTCTAGACTTTCTGCAGGGCTTACAATGCTGTGACCTTGAAAATACATATTTTACTGTTAAATCCCTTTCCTATTTAAAAATGCCAAACAAGAAAAAGAGTTGCTTAATGGATTTTAATACCAGAAGAGACGGTTGTGATCACCTAATACAGAATCCTACATGATTCTTGGATATGTAAACAGATCAGTATTCACTTGTAGAATGGATCAGGCACTATTAAATGAATGGGCAAGTAAATGGAAGATGAAATTTAACATAGATAAATTTATTGTGATGCCCAGTGGCAAAAATAACCTAGACTATGATAGATTCGACCTTAGCTGTTACCACACAGAAAAGAGATCTGGGAGTCACTGTGGATGTTCACTTAAACATCAGATCAGTGCTCAGCAGCCATCAAGAAGGCAAACAAAATGTTAGGACTTAAGAGGAAAATTGTAAACAAAACAGCAAATTTCATTATGTACCTTTATAAATCCAAGGTGCATCCACACCTTGCATACTGTATCCAGTTTTGGTCCCCACACCTCAAAAAAGAATAAAGAACTTAACAAGGTATGGAGAAGAGTGGCACAGATGACTTGTGGTGTGGAGGGGCTTTCACATGAGGATAGACTGAAGAGGCTAGGCCTATTCAGTTTAGAAAAGAGAGACACTTTGATGGAGATATGATAAAGGTTTACAAAATAGTAAGGAGAAAGTAATAATAGGATCTATTATTTCATAGTTTCATAGTTGGTAGGGTCAGAAGGGACCTGAGGAGATCATCTAGTTTGACCCCCTGCTGTGGCAGGAAAGAGTACTGGGGTCAAACGACCCCAGCCAGAGGTTCATCCAGCCTTTTTTTAAAGACTGCCAGGGTAGGAGCCAGCACCACTTCTTTTGGAAGTTGGTTCCAGGTCCTAGCTGCCCTGACAGTGAAATAGCGCGTCCTAATGTCTAGCCTGAAACTACCCTCCACTAGCTTGTGTCTGTTGTTTCTTGTAACTCCTGGAAGTGCTCGGGGGAACAGGGTCTCTCCCAAAGCCTGCTGGTCCCCCTTGACTAGTTTGTAGACTGCCACTAGATCCCCCCTCAGCCTTCTCTTTTGGAGGCTGAACAGGTTCAGGTCCCTCAGCCTCACCTCGTAGGGCCTGCCCTGCTGACCCCTGATCATGCGGGTGGCCCTTCTCTGGACCCTCTCCATATTGGCCACATCCCTCCTGAAGTGCGGTGCCCAGAACTGGATGCAGTACTCCAGCTGTAGCCTGACCAGTGTCGCATAGAGGGGGAGGATCACCTCCTTGGACCTTCTTGAGATGCATCTGTGGATGCACTACAAGGTATGGTTGGCCTTCCTGACCGCATCCCCACTTTGTCGGCCCATGTTCATTGTGGCATCAATGATGACTCCAAGATCCTCTTCTGTCTCAACACTGGCAAGAAGGGAGTTCCCCAGCCTGTAGGTGTGCTGTTGGTTCTTCCTCCCCAGGTACATCACCCTGCACTTGCCAGTGTTGAACCCCATCCTGTTCTCATCAGCCCACCCCTGTAACCTGTCTAGATCCACTTGCAGCCTGTTCCTTCCTACTAGTGTACCCACTTCACCCCACATCTTACTGTCATTTACTATCTCTTACCATACAATAAATAGGGGTCACAAAGGGCACAGACAGAAGTTACATTTTTCATGTGATCAGCCCCCTGAAAGCACTCTACAGCGTGCCAAGATACACCTGCATGGCTGCAGAGTGCTTTTAAAGTGACTGATTGTTCAACAAATTAACCCTCATCAAATGAGGTATCCAATGAAGGCATTCCACTTTAGAGGAGCTTGGGGGGAGGGCGGTGGATCATGTTGCCCCCTCCTCCCCCCCTCCACAATTCCCCACCTCAGGCTGGGCAAACCCTATCTGACAGTTTGCTCCCTCTCTCCCCTTCCTTCCTGCTGACAGCCCTGGAGCTGGGGGGTGGCAGGGCTGGAGAAGAGGGGCAGCTTCTTGGCTATAGGCTGGCTCCTGGGGCTCCTGCAGGCAGACTTGATTTCCCACCCCCTGCCCCCCACCAACGAGGAAACATCTGTTGGATTGGGGGGGTGCTCTAACTCATGGTGCTTTATGTAAAATGCCATGAGTTAGAGAAGGATCCTGTATGTCTGTCTGTGCCCAAAATGAAAGTAGTATGTAGTAAGTTTAAAGCTAACAAAAGAAAATTCTTTTTTATGGTGTGTAATCAAAATATAGAACCTACTGAGATTTTGTCGAAGTTGACAGTTTAGCCAGATTTAGAAAAAGGGACTGGACAAATTCTTGGAGGAAAGGTGTACCACTAGCTAGTGAGCATGGAAGTTAGGAGTAGTGTCTGAATCAGAACTTCTTTGACTTCCTAAATGCTGAAGGCTGCAACTTGAAGAGGAAAACAGTGGGGGAAAAATCTGGTCATATCCTGTTTGCTCTCTCTTTGCCACTGTGTGGCACAGGATACTGGGTAGGATGGACCTATAGACTGATCCAGTAAACAGCAGTTATTATGTTCCTATGTTGTAAATTTTTGTATTTGGCATGTGTATCTGCTAATGTATTTTCAACAGGTCTCCCAATTATACAGGTGATCTAATAAAAGATATTACAAAAAGCATTGCCTCACTGCTACTAGAGTAATGTGTTCAGTTCTGTTGTCCATAACATAAGGATATTGATAAACTGGAGAGCATTCAGAGAACAAACAGGATTAAAAATGATTAAAGGACTGAAAAATATACCTTCTAATGACGGAGTCTAGGAACTCAGTCTATTTAGCTTATCTAAGGGAAGGTTAAATGATAACTTAATCTGTAGGTACCTTCATGAAGAAAAGACGCTTGATAACAGAAGTTCTTCAGTCTATCAAGCAAAGGCATAAGGCTGGATGTTAATGCAAGAAGAATTCAAGCTAGAAATAAGGTGCAAGTTTTAACAATACAGGTAATTTAAAATCAACTGGAACTATAGGAAAAATGTTAAAATTTTACTTGCTTGAGTATATGCTCAGTATATACTATTGTGGTAGATTCCCCATTATTGGATATTGTTAAACTAAAATGTTTTGTTATTTCTTGAATACAATTCAGTCACTGCTATTAGACTTAAATCAGGAATTAATTCAGTGAAATATAATGGCCCATGTTACCCAGGAAGTCAGAGTAGGAGCAGAATCCCATTTTGCTGCAAGCACTCAAATAGTGCTTAGCTAGCTGATTCAGTGCTTTTTTGGCACTAACACACAGTTTGCAACCCTACTCCAGGTGCAGCATGAATACACAAGCATTCACATTACAATTATACATATTCAATGGGTTCCATTTTGGCCAGGCAGGTACATAGCTCCATACAAAGGTGGAACCTACAATCCCATGGAGAAGACTATGCAAGTGAACTCCTTGACTTTGGTAGGGCTCTGGACAGAATGTTAATGTCTTCCTGTATGATTCTCTTTGCAAAATTATGTCTCTGTATAGTTTATTGCATTTACCTGTAGGCCAAACTGGCATAGCCTTCTTAATTTTGGGCTAATATTTTTGTTGCCATGTACTCAAATACCTGCATACAGTTCCCAAATATCATTATTTTTCCCCATGTTTTTCTGTTTGAATTCTCTTTTTTACCTCATTTCTCTCATGATATGAAAACTTTCATTATGCTTTTAGTTTCCTTTGTATAATATACCTCAACAGATGTGTTGAAAAGGCTGAATAATTTTTTTTCTTTTCTTCTAACCACACTTAAAAATAAAAGATTTGTTGAGTGGAGAGATATTGTAGATGCCATTGTTACTTCTGTAATGAAGATCAGGCAGATAACTTAGTCCACACCAGAAATCAGGATCAGAGTGACATTTCACTGTATAATTTAACCTAAATGTAATTGTAATTTGGACAACACAGAACTGTTAGGCTGGAAATGGGGAGAAAAAAAGCTGACCCAGTATGGAGGGGACTTGTCCTAATGTTCTTAGTTCCTGGGACAGTAACCTGATGCATTATTTAAGACAAGTTTTTCCAACATGGATAATTAAAATAGGTCAAAATATCAAGCAAGCTCTAAAAAATAATTAACATCAAACTGCTGAACCCAGCCAGTTAAAGGCTGACATTTTGCTTTTAATTCTATCCTTCATGGCATTTTAAAATTCTTGTAAATGTTATTTCCTTGGCAAATGCTTTTAATATTAGACTGTCAAGAGGAGGAAACATATACTGTTACTCAGCACAAACCATCTCACACTTAGCAATAAGATGCTGTATCCCAGTGGAATGGCTGTTTACTGAAACTTGATAAAACACTTTGGTATAGTTTGAAAGTTAGGCTATGATCCTGAGTTAGATTCAGAACACGGTATATAAACATTCCTGCTGAGGCTTGTGTTTGTTCAAAAGGAGCTGCTGGGAAGTTGCCATTTTATATTAGATTAGTACAAATTTTGAATAGATTATAGGTGATGGAAATGGATGACAACGCTCAGGATTTGATCAGCTGTAATTTCTGAATATAGGACCTTTTCTTTAAGTGTTCCTTTTTCAGCAAGAAAAGTAGATTATGTTAGGTTGTATCAGTTACAATATATTTTATAGCTGCAGGATGTAGATCATCATGCTGTTTTTAGATTATATCACTAATAACCTTTGGTAATTTAGGAAACAACTATCTCAAAATATTTTTATTGAACAGGCTTTAGTCAGGTTTCACCCTGACGAATTGAGTATATTCCTATATTTATATTACTCTATGAACATTACCTAGAAGCGTGTATGTATTTGCTTTATTTAAAAAACTTTGCCCCGAATCTGTGGAGAAGATCACACAGGTGAATCCCTTGATTTGGGTGTGGATCTGCACAGAATGCAGGTGTCTTCCTGTGCAGTTCTCTAGTCTCTCTAATGAATGTTTTATGCCCAATTACAGTGCTGCATCACATCTTTACATGGGGGATGCACTTACCTTCTATTCAGAATAAGGTAATCTGTTACTGTACATAGAACCTATGAAATATTGCATATTGATTTATCTATCGAAGAACCTGGATGCAACTTTGCAAGTTATGCGAGGAAAAATAGACAAGGTGGAGACATGTGATTGATCCTGAAGTCTCAGGCAATCCCAGCAATTTTATTATTCTTTAAGATACAACTGATTATTTGATCTCTGGAAAATTCTTTGAGAACTTCTTAGTGTTTCTCTATCACCTAGTCTCAATAAGTTTTCCATGAGAAATGATAACTTAGCTGAGTATTATCCAAAATATGGAGCTACAATAATGAGCAAACAAATTCCTATTCAGTTCTGAGGATGTGTGTACAATATCTCCTTGTTTGCTTCTGCACTTCATTGCATGTAACAGCTAGACAATAAAATAACTCCTGTGCAGGGATAGTGTCTTTTTATTTGCAGTTGCAAACATGCTATCATTACTGTATGGATGAAAATGGTGCACAGTGGCATTATAAATTATGTTGCACTGACCCCAGTTAGTATTAAGGAAAGAATTCTTTATCTTCTCTTGCCTGCTGCACTGTGGAAAGGTGGACCAGAATTGGATGTTACTATATTGAACATATAGACCTGAATGTGGTTCCACCTAGCTATCCATTAATGGACAATTGTTTGAATACATATTTTCTAATTCTGCAAGGATCGCTGTAGATAACAGAACGAAGATCAGGCTATATAACACATTTAAAATAATTAAAGAAAAAAAATCAATCAACAATTTAATTTAAACAATCACATAATGATCTCAGTTATTCTGTTTAACAGAATGGTAATCAATTACATTCCCGAGTCAGTCCTGTTCTTATGCAATTATTCAATGGAAAGGACAAATACGAGTCTAATCCTGTTAATTCTTCAAGCCAATATTGTTTTAATCATTCCTCATATATGGCACTAGCAATGTTAGTATTTTGAGGCTACCAAGATTCTAATATGTCCAGAGTCGGCTTCCTATGACTATTCACCAGACTATCAAGAACTATCATTAAAAAAAAAAAATCAAGGTAATAGTTTTTTGGTTTTTTTCCCTAGGAATTTCTGACCAGCAAGGATTGTAGGCCAATTATTTATAGTATTAAAGCAACTAAAAATATGCCAGTTAACTAACACCCAAAAGCAGAGCTGTAACTGGTAGTCATGCATGGGGCAATGTCAGTGCTTTTTTTTTCTACCCTTCCCTCCCACCTCTGCCTGGAGTCAGTGCTTAGGCAGTCTTCTTACCTAGCTCAGCACCGTAGATCTGCTACAATGACAGAGAATCTACGAGTCCTTTTCTTGAACCATAAATAGCCATATTTATAGAAAAGCATCACTTCATGGATTATGACCATCTTTGTAGTATTTACAGTATTATTATTTTGTATCACTTTCTAATTGTTACTAGATTTAATTATAATCTGAAAATAAATATTAAATAAAAATGTTCCTCCTTTTGAAATTCAACTTGTGAAAAATCTCAGGCTTACTTCTACAGCAGCAAGAATTTATATTGTTCCAGATTTTGCATTTATGAATCAGAGGAAATAGACTATATTACCTTCAAATTTTCTACACGTGCCAAGATTTTTGCACAAGAATAGTTAAGCAGAATGACTCAAGATTAAAGTAAATCATACACAATGTTGTACTGGACCTGGGCCAAAGGTACTGGTCCAAACCCCAAGAAGTTGAGATGAGAGAGAGCATCTGGAGCTATGTTTTTATGGGATCACATTAATATTTGCTCATTTGGAGTAATAGGAGGGTGTATGGGCTCTGTTTCCAATTATGAAAACCCTACTTTTGGGGAGTAATAAGAAATAGAGTTACAGTTTTCTAAGCATATTTCCCCCTCAGTAGATGTCCCTATAGATAGGCATTCCTTAGAGGCTTCTTTTTCTTGTTGCATTTAAAAATATATTTTCTTTTTGTATGATTTAAATTTCCTATTAAGCCCTGAATAGTCATAGCTGGGTAACTGTCTGATTTAAGTCATAACACAAAATAAGTCTTAAAATTCACATATATGTATATTTATTATACCCAATATAATATTAGAATATGGCCTCAGACCATTCTCAATGAAGTCCACAGTGCTGCAGATGTGAAGCACCAGCTCTCAGGGTTGTACATGTACTTTCTGTACAAAGTATGCAAACCAAAAGCCTGCAAATACTTAATAGCAACATTCTACTGCCTTGCTTAATGGAAGGATAGTAAATAATAGTAATTTCTTCAGACGGTTGTGTGTGACACATGCAGTGTTTGTGTGTGGTTTATAAGGTGACTAAGAGCAAGTGGGAGTAAGAATGAGAAAAACCAACAAATAAAAAATGTTTACTAAAGGTTAGATGGCATTTACTAGCCAAATTGGAAAGCAGAAACTTTTTTACTTCAAAGAGAAACCCAGGCTATATATACTAGCTCTAGTTCCCTGTCCTTGACATCCTGCAACTATAATAATCCCTCTTATGGCAGGAACCTGATTTAAAAATCACCCATCATCTGTTTTGAATTCAGAGGTGAAGACAGCATCTGAACTGGACACCAGGCAGAAGCCCATAGAACTTAAAAAAAAAAAAAAAAAGAGTTGTAGTTTCTGTACAATCTTCCCCCTCACAAATTAGAAATAACAGGGAAGAAACAGGATGAAAAAAACCCCAAAAAACTTTTATCTGTTGCACAGTAAAAGTAGGACATTTCAATCCTTTTTTTGTTTCCAAATAACTTCAAGAATCTCTTTTCATTAATCCTTTTACTATTTTGCCCTTTTACTCTAGCACTAAATAGTAATACCTTGGCGTGTCTACATGTGTGCCCGACTGCAGAGTAACTGCTGTTCCTGCACAGTCCCAACAGTGTATGGATTATTTCTGACCCTACTGTGCAGTAGCAATGTGTTGACACATCCTCTGTGAAGTGACTAGGTGAGGAAAAAAGGTTTTTCTAGTTTTTTATTTTTTAAACAGTAGCCGCTGACATTAGTAATGCATAGGGGGTGCACGCGGGTGCATGTGCACCACCTGAACTTGGCAGTGTACCCCCTGCAAAAAGCCCCACCAACGCTGCCAGCAGTGCTTGTGGGTGGTTGCCGCTCACCCCCTGCCCTCTCACCAGTGGTGTCTGCATGTGGTCCCTGACTGCCACTGCCAGCGGCTGCGGGTGGTTGCCAAACTGCTGGTTGGCACTCATCCCCCCCGCCAACACCATCACCACTGCCTGCGGGAGATCATGATGCCATCCACAGCCTCTGGTAGGAATTGTGTCCAGAGTGATTCTAATGGAACAATCAACAGAACTAAGATTTTATGTTCCTCATTCTGTATTACCAAAATGTGCATTCTTTTTTTGATGAATAAAATGATTAGTTGCATTAATGAAATTGTTCATGGTGTGGATGGAGGTAATGCAAAGTTTTATGAATACTGATGACTACTCATATAGTGCTTATGCTTTTATCAAAATCTCTGCTGTTTGTCTTCTCTACAATGGCATGGATGAACCTGCTATAATCATATCATCCAGTTTCTCTCAGTGATGATAAAACAGTATCCACTACATGCTATTTCTACAACAAAATGTGTTTTATTTACTATATACTTTTACAAGTTTGTATCAGTCTTCAAGGTGGTTCTTTTTTAAGGATTGCCTTTTAACAGGTCATAACTTATCAAGATTTTTATAGGCAGGTATAGGTAGAATCAAGTAATGTGGAAATAATTTGCAAATCATTTACAATTTCCTTTGTAAAATGTTATAAAACTGTTCCAGTCAACCTATAATTCCATGCCCTTTACTGTCAGGATAGTACATATACTTTCATTATATATAGAGTAATTATTTTAACTAAAGCATATATCAAAGAAAAATCTACCTTTAGAATAATGTTAATGAATGCATAGTCATAATCAACTAGTGCCTAGAGAGTATGGTGTTGGATGCTAGAAATATCTTAGATGTGGAGCCCAGACCAGGAGACAAGAATCTCTTAGTCCCCACTCCACAATTGTGATCATGAAGTGGGGGCTGGGAGCTCCCTGCTGCCAGGGCAGGGGTTCATTTTCTCCCCCTGGGTTCTGGTGGTGGAACCCACCCTGGCAACAGGCAGATCCCAGGGGCAGGGAATAATCTTCTGTCCCCTGCTGTCCAGCTGACTGGGAGCACATTTGCTCCTGGTCAGTCATCTACATATGCCATACTGCACAGTAAGTAATCGGGAATAAATTTGCTAGTTTTATTTACAAGTAGAAAATGTACTCACAATTAGAACAATTTATAGTGCAGTAAGCATCTGCATTTGTAGATGGTGATGTTTACTGCTTAGTAATTAGCTCTAATTTCGAGTAAGTGTCACATGTAGACATGCCCACAGGGTGCTAATAGTGATCAGGAAGCTGTAATCCCTTTAAAATAGGGTGACCATATGTCCCGGTTGGCTGGGATGGTCCCTGATTTCCATAGGCTGGTCCTGACTGGTTGGTCAAAAGTCCTGTGCTGGAAGCCAGGCAGGCTGCTGCTGTGCAGGAGTAAGGCAGGCAGACTAGAGAAGGTAGCACCACATGGTAAGTTGTTGCTCCTGCACAGCAGTAGCAGTGCCTGCCTGTCTGCACCATGCTACTTCGCCTCCCTGCTGGCCTCCAGTCCAGGAATTTTGACCAACCAGCCAGGTGCAGCCTATGGAATCCAGGAGCATCCCAGCCAAATTGGGATGTATGGTCACCCTATCTTAAAAGGATCTCATGGAACAGCAGGGCATTGTGGTACCCTGGTTGAGAATCACTGGGTTAGTGTTATACCATATGTTTTGCTTTAAACAAATGGTAAATTATTCTGAAAGTATTTATGGATTGACAAGGTGAAATGTTGCCTGTAGAGAATTGTAAAAATGTTATTGTAACATGAAGTGGTTCCTGTGCAGAGATGCTAGAAGTTAAAGAAATTCGACTCTGTGGCATTTTTAAATAAGTGTATAGTATCTCTACAGAACTTGCCAACTATATGTCCATAGCATGGCCTCTTCACTTTCTTGTTACTTTCAGCTAACAAGCATGAGACTTTTAATCTAAATACAAGATTTTAATATAGAACACAATTCAAAATAATAAGTATCCAGCATTTCAGTGTAGTAATCTAGTTTCTTTTGAAATATCCTTGAGAATTTGGGCCTTGACACTTCTTGAGTACTATTATTCTGATCCAAATGTGTTCCAGAGCTTATTCAAGTTGCAAGACAGTTTCTATCTTATATATCAGTGTCCCAGGGAAAGATGAGCAGGGGCCCTGGAACACCCTCCCACAGCAGGCCCCAAGGCAGGGCCGACCCACCCAGAAAAGAAAGAGAAAAGTCCTGAAGGCAGGGCATACATACTTTTTTTAGGAAAAATGGAGCCGGACAAGCTGTGCCAAGATGAACTGCCTGTGCAGTTCTTCAGCTGCTTTTATTGCCAGCTGGGAATGGCACTGGCTGATGAAGTCAGCAAAAAATCACCGCCCGGCTGATTTAAAAGCAGGGCAGCCGGGTAAGGAGGACAGTGTCAAGGTATTTGGGAGCCACAGATGCCAGACCTGTGAGTGGGGGTGGGCCAAGACCCCGCACTCCAACTGTTCCTTTTTTTTTTTTCTCTTTAATTGTTTTAAGTTTTGCAGAGCCCCAGAGCAGAAAGAGGGGTCAAGGGCAGCTTCCTTAGGCCAGGAGAAGCCTGACTAGTACAACAGGCAACAGTGTAGGGAAACAAGACCTGGCACTTTGACCAGGGTCAGTCCGATGTCCCGGAGGGTGTCTTGCATGGGAAGAGGCCAGGTGATGATCAAGGAGAAGAGGCAGATGGAGACAGCTGAAGAGCGAGATGACAATCCAACATCAGGTCATTCTGAGGGTTGGTGCATGGCCAGGGTATAGGGGAGGTGGAGTCCTGAGAATGCCTATTAAGGGCAGCACCTGACCCATGAGGAATGATGAGAAGGAACCCCAACACTGAAGGAAAAGATCAAGTCATTGGAGGTGAGTACCAGGGCTTCCTTCGGGGTGAACGGGACCCTGAGGCTGGCACTGGGTGCACGCTCCAGAGTTGCAAGAGAGTGCCTTCACGGGGCTAAATGGGTGCAGTCAGAACTGGGTGCAAACATTAACATGTTTTAGTTAATGCACATTAAATCTAGTGTGCCATTGTGTTGTACTAGGCTAATGCACATTTTCCTATCTCAATTACAATAACTAAAGAGCACTAATTAAAACACCCAGAGCATCTTATGTATCAGTATCCCTGTGCTTCAAAATGGCATTGGGTGTGCTTTATCTAAAACCCAGCTGATGACCTTTATATAAAGCACCCCTTCCACCATTTTCAACCGAGGAGATTCTGATACACAAGATTAACAGGCTGGATGGAGTGTGGTAATTACTATGCTCCGGCAGACTTGATTAATCAAGTCTGCTCTGACACACTGTAATTACAACACACTGAAGCAGCCTCTGCACTTGTGTAGAGGCCCCCATGGTTTTTAAGTGATGCGTAATGTGCATTAGCCTATTTTAATGCGCATTAACTGAATAGCACTTTTTTGAGTGACAATTTAATGCACATTAAAATAGGCTAATGTGCACATTAAAGCACATGTGTAGATGCGCCCACAGTTTTTGATAGGCAAGCTTAAAATTTTATTTAATTTTCCCTACCCAGTGGCTAGAAGCCTTTATTTTTTTCTGTGAATGTAATTTTGTCTATTCATTTCTATGGCTATTTTTCACTACATTCTCATAACAGTTTCTTCTATGCTGAAGCAAACTGAAGCCAAGAATATTTATATCTTGGCAGCTCAGAATTTATGACTTTACTTACACTTGTACTGCCTACACTTACCAGATAAAATTAGACTTAATATGCTTTACCAAAAAATATTGCAAGCTTTCATGAAGATTCGTATACTGATTCCCTTTGACTGTAGCAAAGACTTTTATAAAAATCATTTGTTCAGCTGTTGGTGCTTCCTGGTGATCTTCTCTCATAAAAATGCATTCCCTGGTGTAGCTATACACCAAAACCCTAAGGCTTAAGTAAGAAAAAAAACATAGAAAAAGTATAATTAAACATAGAACTTACTTGCAGTTTAATTTCGAGCATATAATTTTTAAATGTATATAAAATGAATGAACTTCTAACCATTCAGTAATGGGCAGATTAATAAACTGTAACAATACAATTGGCCATATTCTGCTCTATGTAAAATTTATGCAACTCCTTCACAGAGTTAATTTTGTGCTAAAATCAGTAGGACTATTTTAAATGTATATAAGAGCAATTTTACATGTACATATTTAAAGATAATGGTTAGATCTAGAGAGCTATTTTATGTATACTTCAGTAATGAGTTTTACATCTTTTTCTGTTCACAGATGATTTGCAAACAGGCTACCTGTTTTATTAAGTCCAATGAGTTTTTACCAAGTTTTTTTATAAATAAGTGCACAGTTCTTTATTAAAGTTGGACATTCAAACCATTTAACTTAAGCACATAGTTAGCTAGCTCCACACATGACAAAGAGTGCAGCAGGTCATGAGCTAGGAGTTGATCCTCCACTAGCTTTGTACAGAGAATCAGATTCCTAAGTTTCTATGACCCTCCAAGAAGACTTACCATCTTGGTAAGAGTAGTAGGAAGGTTGGCTAAATTGCCACTCTTCCTTATCTCACCCTGTGTGAGGGTTTGTCTGGGACATATGTGATGAGGCTTGTGGTAGGCCACTAGAGGTGACCCGGGGGTCAGCAGGGCAGGAGCACAGGTTACTGGAGTCAAGAGGAGAGACCTAAGAAATGTAATCCTAGACATAAGCCACGGTCAGGTGCCAGGAGTGAGAGAACCAGTGCTGAGTTCCAAGGAAGATCTAAGGTCAGGGTCAAGGAAGCTAAGTTGGGTCAGGATGCCAGAGAAAATAGAAAGAGCAAGGCCACAGAGAAAGCCAAAGCTGAGCTAGGAGAACCAGAAAGCAGTGAACGTGAGGCTTGTCAGAACAGACTGAGGTGATATAAAAACATGCCTGCAGCCTAAGGCTGCTGGTGTGCTTATAAGGGGTCAGTGGCACTTTTAGCAGCCATTCTGGCTGCAGAAGACTGGGACAGTTGTATTAGCCAGAGATCAGGAGCAGTACTTCAGGTGCTTGGCCCAGCTAGGTGCACTTGATAAGAGGCCCTGATATGAGAAGGAGGGATGCATCTCAAAAATGGGAAAGGGTTTGCTCCAATTTAACTTGGGAGATGAACAGAAAAAGCAAAGATGGAAAGGGAGAAGAGTGAATTGTTTTTCCTAGCCCTGAAGCATAGAAGCTTATCTTATATGTAGCAGCTTTTGAAGGAAGATGACTGTGGCAGGTGTGAGATCATGGGGCCACAGAAATATGGAAACATACCAGATACCTTGAGTACTTTGATGGTTCAAAGCCTATTGCATGTATTTGATGAAGTATTATGTGTATCTGTATGAGACTAAGGTGAAATTATAGGAGCTATAATTATTAGGAAGGGGATAATTCATGCCAAGTTCCAGGCTGGAAACACTGCATCCAGCTTGGAAGGAAACATGTATCCCATAGTGAAATGCAAAGGCTTCTAAACAGTGAACTATGATCAAAATATAAGTAATTTGCCCAATACAGCTGAGGGATTGCTCTTGCTTAATTTTAGGGCTGACATGAGGTTGCAATACAGGGGCCCCTTCTTGCACAAAATAACATAAACCCTGGAAACTGACCTCCAAGACTGTGGAGGAAGAACTGCCAGAGGCAGTGCTAGAGAAGAGAGAGGACATGGAATCCCAGAAAAGTGGAAGTTGGAAGCTTGTAACTCCTGGCAGAAAGCAGAAATCATCTTCACCTGTAGCAGTTCATCTGGAGAATAGATATGGAGCTGTAGCAACAGAAGGTGAGGAGCACAGTCCATTGGTGGAGGAGGACAGGTCAAACTGCCCCAAGGTGGGGAGGCTCAAGACCACCACCACCAAGAAGCGACAGGTGGTAGTGATTGGAGACTCCCTTCTGTGGGGGACAGAGGGATCCATCTGCCGACCTGACCTTTTGTCTCGGGAAGTCTTCTGCTTGCTTGGAGCTTGCATCCAAGATGTCACAGGGGGATTAATGAGACTCATCAGGCCCTCTAACCCCATGCTGCTCATTCATGTATGCACCAATGATACTGCCAGGGGAGACACTGAGCACATCAAAAGTGACTACAGGGCTCTGGGTGCAAGAGTGAACGTGATAGGGGTTCAGGTGGTATACTGTTTGATCCTTCTGGTCAAAGGGAAAGGGCCCAGGTTGGAGCAGGTGCACATTGCAGATTAATGCATGGCTGTGCAGGTGATATTGCCAGCAGGATTTTGGGTTCTTTGACCATGGGATGATATTCCAAGAAGAAGGATTGCTAGGAAAAGATGGGATCCACCTGACAAAGAGAGGGAAGAGCATCTTTGCAGACAGGCTTGTTTACCTAGCGAGGAGGGCTTTAAACTATGTTTTCTTGGGGATGGAGACCAAAGCTCTGAGTCAAGTGGGGAAGTGGGTAACCTGGAGGAAGAGCAAGCAAGAGGGGGCAACAGGAGAGGTTTTCTCATTCTTCCTGAGAAATCAGGGCAATCAACTAGTTGCCTGACATGTCTGTCCTGTACATGGATGCACAGAGCCTGGGAAACAAGAAGGAAGAATTGGAAGTCTTTGCACAGTCATGGAACTATGACATGATTAAAATAACAGAGACTTGGAAGGATGGCTCACATGACTAGAACACTGTCATGGATGGGTATAAACTGCTCAGGAAGACAGGCAGGGGAGAAGAGCAGGAAGAGTTGCACTTTATGTAAACGAGCCATATGATTGCTCACAGCTCCAGTATGAAACAGGAAATGGGCCTATCAAAAGTTTTTGGATTAGGGTCATAGGAGAGAGCAGCAAGAGTGATGTTATGGTGGGGCTCTGCTGTACACCACCAGACCAGAAGGAAGTGATGGATGAGACTTTCTTCAAACAGCTAGACGGAGTTTCCTGATCATGGGCCCTGGTTCTCAAGGGGGACTTCAGTCACCCTGACATATGCTAAGAGGGCAATATTGCAGTGCACAGGCAATACAGGACATTTTTGGAGAGTGTCGGGGACAACATCCTGGTGCAAGTGCTGGGGCAGCCAACTAGGAGCCATGCTCTTCTTGACCTGCTGCTCACAAACAGGGAAGAATTGGTAGGAAATGTAGTAGTGGATGGCAACTTCAGCAGTAGTGACCACAAGATGATTAAGTTCAGGATCCAGAGGAAAAGAAGGATGGAGAGCAGTGGAGTAAGGGCCATGGATTTCAGAAAAGCAGACTTTGACGCCCACAGGGAACTCATGGGCCATGAACCCCTAGGAAGCCAGTCTGAAGGAGTGAGGAGTCCAGAAGAGCTGGCTGTACTTGAAAGAAGCCTTAATGAAGATGCAGGAATAAACTATCCCAATGTTCAGGAAGACTAACAAGTATGGCAGAAGACCAGCTTGGTTCAGCAGGGAACTCTTCAGTAAAGTGAATCACAAAAAGGAAGCTTATAAGAAGTGAAAATGTGGACAACCAACTAGGGAGGAATATAAAAGTATCGTTTGGTCATGCAGGGGTTAAGTCAGGAAGGCAAAAGTGAAACTGGAGTTGCAGCTAGGAATGGATGTGAAGGGTAAAAAGAAGGGTTTCTACAAGTATGTCACCACCAAGAGGAAGATCAGGGAAAATGTGCGTCCTTTACTAAATGGGGGAGGTAACCTAGTGACAGATCATGTGGAAACGCTGAAGTACTCAATGCCTTTTTCAACTCAGTTTTCACAGGCAAGGTCAGATTCCAGACTACTGAACCTGGCAGCACAGGAGGTGAGCAGTCAACTGTGGGAAACAAACAGGTTAGGGACTATTTAGAAAAGCTAGATGTGTACAAGTCCATGGGACTAGACAGGATGCACTCAAGGGTGTTGAGGGAGTTGGCTGATGTGACTGCAGAGCCACTGACCATCAACTTTGAAAACTCATGACAATTGGGAGGGGTCTTGGATGACTGGAAAAGGGCAAGTGTAGTGGACATCTTTAAGAAAGGGAAGAAGGAAGATCTAGGGAACTACAGACTGATCAGCCTTACCTCAGTCTATGGGAAAAACATGGGAAGATCCTCAAGGAATCCATTTCTAAGCACTTGAAGAAGAAAAATGTGATTAGGAACAGTCAGCATGGATTCACCAAGAGCAAGTCATGCCTGATGAACCTGATTACCTTCTATGATGAGATGACTGGCTCTGTGCATGTCGGGAGACCAGTGGATGTGATATACCTTGATTTTTGCAAGACAAGATTCTTCAGGTAAATCTGATACCTTTTATTAGACCAGCTAAAGTAGTTGGAAAAATTCTTCTTTGCAAGCTTTTGGGTACAAACACCCTTTGCCAGGCTGAGGAAGCATCTGCAGCAGACCCTTCCTCAGCCTGATGAAGAGTGTTTGTACCCAAAAGTTGCATAGAAGAAGTTTTCCAACTATTTTATCTGGTCTAATAAAAGGTATCAGATTTACCCAAAGAACCTTGTCTGCCTATGCCCTTAGACCAACACAGCTACAACTTATACCTTTGATTTTAGCAAGGCTTTTGGTACAGTTTCCCACAACATTCTTGCAGGCAAGCTAAGGAACTACAGGCAGGATGAATGGACTAGACTATGAATGGCCTATGATGGTGGATAGAAAACTGTCTGGAGCATTGGACTCAGAGTAGTAATCAGTAGTTTGTTTAGTTGGAAGCTGGTATTAAGTGGAGGGCCCCAGAGGTCAGTCCTGGGACCAGTTTTGTTCAATATCTTCATCAACGACCTGGAAGATGGTATAGAGTGTACCCTCAGCTAGTTTGCAGATGACACCAAGCTGTGGGGAGAAGTAGATACACTGGAGGATAGGGCTAGGATTCAGAGAGACTTAAACAAATTGGAGGATTAGACCAAGAGGAACCTCCTGAGGTTCAACAAAGACAAGTGCAAAGTTCTGTACTTAGGACAGAACAGTCCCATGCACTGGTACAGACTGGGGGCTGACTGGCTAGGCAGCAGCTCTTCTGAAAAGGACCTGGGGGTTACAGTGGACAATAAGCTGAATATGAGACAATAGTGTGCCCTTGTTGCCAAGAAGACTAACAGCAGACTGGGCTGCATTGGTAGGTGTGTTGCTAGCAGGTCAAGAAGTGATTATTCCCCTCTATTCAGCCCTGGTGAGAACACATCTGAAGTACTGTCCAGTTTTGGGCCCCCCACTACAGAAAAGATGTGAACAAATTGGAGAGAGTCCAGCAGAGGGCAACACAAATGGTGTGGGGGCTGGGGCACATGACTTCTGAGGAGAGGCTGAGGGAAATGGGTGTATTTTGTCTAGAGAAGACTGAGGGGATTTAATAGAAATCTTCAACTACCTGAAGGGTAGTTCCAAAGAGGATGGAGCTAGATGGTTCTCAGTGGTGGCAGATGACAGAACAAGGAGCAACAGTTTCAAGTTGCAAGGGAAGGTTAGGTTAGATCTTAGGAAGAACTTTCTTACTAGGAGGGTAGTAAAAACCTGGAACAGGTTACCTAGAGAGGTTGTGGACTCTCCGTCCTTGAAGTTTTTAAAGCCCTGACTAGACAAAGCCTTGACTGGCGTGATCTAGTTGGGGGTGGTCCTGGTTTGATCAGGGGGCTGGACTAAATGACCTCCTCATGTCCCTTTCAACCCTACATTTCTATGATTCCATGAAATGCATCTTTGAGAACCCATGCAGGCAATAAGTGATTCTTGGTAAGCTTCATAAATATATGTATAGACTGTTTATTGTTTTGCAATATCATTTCTTTGTAACATTTTTTCCCTAAAATAGATAGCACTGTACTTTAGAAGTTCAGGTGGTTACTGGTTATTTCCAGCTTTACCACTGAGAGAGAAAGAGAATAAAACTATAAAGAGTGAGCTAAAATAAGTTGTGCTGATCTTAGTGCTTGTTTAATGCTCAAACATGTCACATTACTTCATGCACAGTACCTCCCCAATAGAGGCAACATAGCTTTTTCTGTTTAGCACCAGGGTGAGCTAATTACTGGTACTCAGTGACTGTACCAATTAGACTGTACCATGGATGCAGCTTCATGGCTTGCCATGAAGACCAGTAGCTAGCTTGTAAGGCTATGTGAAGCTTCAGTCACTGATTCAGTTCAGTGGAGATTTGGCTTGATTTGGTGGCCAAATCTCTGAATCGAATCAGGAGACCCTTTAATCTCTTTGAATTGAATCAGAACCCTCCAAATCGATTCAGAGAGATTCGGAAAGATTCCATGATTTGGACATAGACACAGCTTTAAATGTTTTTTCTACATACCTTAAGGTATCAGGAGGCTCATGAATGCTGAGATGGTGGGGTGGATGGAGCTTCCCAGAGGAGCATGGGGGAGCCTTCACCTGCTTGGTAGAGAACCCGTAAGTGGACTGGAAATACTTCAAGCCCACTTGCAGGTCCATCGGGGAGTGTACTGCCCCCCCCCCCCCCTGGCTTCCTGACTGGTGCCTCCTGACTGATGGACAAGCCTGGGGGGTGGGGGGGATGGGTGGGGCACAGGGTGACTCCCCTGTGCACTTGGAGGCAGATCTGGAAGTGGATCGGTTTGCTGTTGAGCACGCAGGGGATTCTCCCACACTCTATCTGCCCCACCATTACAGCATCATGAGCTGTGTCTGATACCTTGAGGTATATAGAAAAACCTTTTAAAGCTGTGTCTGTGGCTGAATCACTGATTCTGCAAATCAGTATTGAATCTTCAGATTTGCATTTGGCCAAATTGAATGGGGACAGTGATCCAAATCCATGAATTGAATCACTGTCTGCAATTTAGGCTGAATCCAAATCAAATAAGGCCCGTTTCACAAAACTCTACTAGCTGGGACAAATGCAGATTGTTTGAGGTTACAAGTGCCAAGCACAGTAAAATTACAGTTTAGACATTGCATTGGTGATCTTCAAAGAAGAGAATCCCTAAACACTGGAGGGAGATGGAGGGGAGCACCAGCAGAGGAATTGGAGGTATAGTGAACTCTGGAACTATGGCAGTTACAAGCTGGTTCCATTATCTGTAGGAATCTATTGAAATATGAAGTAGAGGGCAGAATAGATACAGAGCAGGAAGACAGAGTCTGCTCTGAGGGAAGAGAGGCCTTCGCAGAACCTTTTGAGCAACACCATAAGCAAGACAACATGAAGGATAGAACAAAACATATTACAGTAATCCTTCTGCTAAAGATCAGCAGCAAACTGCATTCTGCAGGCATGCTGCATCAAATATCTAGAAACTGGAAAATATGGGGAGGAATTCTACTTTAAATCTGGTTTCTAAACTTTCCTTAAAATATATTCTGTCCAGATGAAGATTTTACAAATCCCTAGGATAGCTGGTATTACAGTACCATTCTATGAAAATGTAATATAATACAAATTTGGTTCTAGCCAGTAGAGTTTCACTCCAGAAGTATTTGAACTGCTTTGTTGCAAGGATTTTCCGCATGGCTTGGTGTAGAATGACAGTATTTATTTGGTATGTATCTACTTGGGGATTCTTTTTTCTACCAATATAAAGACATTGACAGTGTTATCTGTTCTGGCAACTGATGAGGCTTCTTCATGAACCATAATCTACTGAGCATAAAGGATATTATACTTCTGTTGTCTATTTTTGTCAAGTTTTTTGGAAGTCATACATTAAACAAGGATTGAATGGAAGTGTAACCCAGGTGGCACTCCATGAGTTACCCCCTCTCTAATTGAAGGGATCAAAGCAGGTGCACAAGCGCTATGGGAGGTGTAGGGACTCTCCTCCCCCTATAGAGCAGAGCCAGACCACCAATGGGGACTTAACCATATACCTTTTAATGAGGGAACAATACTGGGAACATAACAGGCATAATCAGGGGGTATAGTGGACACCACAATGCCCCAAGGGGGCAGGATTCAACAAAGGTTAGACACTTACAATCATTGACAAAAGACAGGGTTAACAAAATATAAAACACAAACAGCAGAGCAAACAATACTGGTTGGGGAAATATAAAAAGGCACAAAATTCAAAATGTCAAATGACAAGGAAATATAGGGCCTAGGTACCTGGAGGGGAAGAAAGGGGGAAAGCACAATGGCCCCTTTCCACTGCAAGAAGATTTGTTTCTTGTTAGCTCACTCACCCCAAGTCACCCCAGCTAGGACTTGGACTCGGATCTCCCATGTGGTAGGCAGAAATGCTACCACACAGCCACCACTAGTAGCACTGCTCCAAACTGCTAGGGGTCTTGACCTTCCCAGAACCCTGGCCTCACATCAAGCTGCCTGGTCTCTGATTGGAGGAGCTGGAAGCCGAGCTGGGAACCTCTCAGGTCGCTGCTCAGATCCTTGCTGGAGCAGGGGAGCCTCTCCTGCTGGCCACAGCCTCTCATAGGTGATCCTGGAGCCCAGCGGGGAGCCTCTCCTGGCCGCATGCTGCACTGCTGAGGGTCCAACTTGTGCCTGCAGGTGCCACTCCTTCAGGCTCTTCTGGGGCAACTGCTCCCGCCCCGCTGGCTCAGCCCTTGCCAGCTCTTTGAAGCTCCTTTCTCACGGTCCCTCGCTGGTCTCTTCTCTGAGTCAGCCACGCTGCCCCTTTTATCCCCCTCCAGGTGGCCCAAAGGGCCAATCAGGGGACATGGAGGGTGAGTCTCTGGGGCCGGATTGGTGAGGAAAGGGAATCCCAAGTCCTCCAATCATCTTTTGCCCTTTCAAGACCCCTGGGCTAAGTCACTACCAGCCAGCCCGTCACAGAAGTTTTTTAAGAGCGTGTCATTTAAACCAATTACTAATTCTGGATGTAGTTCATGTAAGAGAAGTTACCAGGCATAGCTTGACTGGCAGCAAAGGACTCTTATTTAGTTGAATACACATAGGCCATTTAGTTGAATACACATCACTAAGATTAAAAGATGTTGATCTTTTATGTAAGCTCTATAATGACTGCAAGGCAAAGGGGAACTTAGTCATTTGTAACACAGCCTGGTCAAGCATGTATGGTAAGAAGAAAGGTGAAACTAATGTGATTGTTATAGTCAAGTCATGAGAAGGTTTTTGTTAGGAGGAGCAAAACTTGCCTAAAACAGGGCTGGGCTATTCCTTTTAGCTCCCAATCTGGTGTAGTTGCTCTGTCCCCCACATCATTCCTTATTTACATGCATCACCATCCCATTTCACTACAGCCAATTCCATCTTATTCCTAGTCCTTTCCTTCATAATTGGTCAGGGATCTGCTGAGTGAAGTGAAGGTGAATTGGTGGTAAACTGGGATATCAGTTGAGGAAGCAGCTGTGGATCTAGTTTGGTGCTAACTGTGGCAGAATCCTTCTCTGCTAATAGGGGTTTTCAATAAAAGGAAAGGAGAATCCAGGAGACATTCCCCCACCTCTCTTGGGCAGGTGGTGCTGGAGCTAAGGCTGAAAGCCAGAAAAACAGCATGTTTGGCAAAAACAGGATCGGGTTTCCTTCCTTAGCCCTTCATGTAAAGCCCATGTGGAGTGTTAGATCCCTTATCAATCTACCTCTTGAAACCCTAGTGTCATAAGGATGGGGAGGGTGGGTGTGTTATAGGCCTACAGGTGTCCCTGTTATAGTTCATATCTTATCCTGAGAAGTGCTGTCATGAGTCCTTGAACAAGGTGTGGTCACCTTCACACTGAAAGTCCTGACTCTTAGGCCTCTATTCCTTCTTTGAGCCCATAGCTTTATGTTGCACCAACATTCCTAACCAATCCTTTGATTCAGCCTTTACTAGCTTGATGATTACCACCTGTGTTTCTCCTTTCCCCTTTGTAGTTCCTGAGATGAAGAGTTTCTTGCTTCTCTGCTCCCTGGGAAGCAGTATATGAAAGAGGGAGCAGGACCATAGCTGTCTCCCGCAGGTATGTCTCTATGACATAGGGCCATGATACCTAGGAGAACAATTTATGCCAGCATAATGGCGGCTCAGTGTCAGTTCCATGTACATGGAGTGACTGTACTTCTCTGACACTGTGATTCTATGTCTCCCCAGTGCAGTACTTAAGTATAATAAGGGCTGGTACAAAGTCTTAACAAATCTCCAGAGTTTCAGAAACCAGCTGTCAGAAGTGTGACATGCAAGTAAAATTTCAGTGTCCATAGAGAGCTGCTTTCCATGATAACCCAAAGCAGGAAGGAATGGGGGGCAAATGAAGCTCTTGAGGTATAAATGTGATAAGGTTAATTGCATTTCAAGGGACTGACATGCTCTTTTATTCAAGAAGCAAGAAAGAAATAGAGAAGTGTGGGAGCCTAATAAAAAGGTTACTTGGTTTGAAATTACTAGCCAAAGGGCGGAATTTGTGATTCCCCAGTACAGATTTATTAACCACTGTAAGAAAAAAGATATAACACTGAAAACCAAGAACGAAATCCTGTTTCACCTTTACATGCATAAGTGGCAATTATGCAGTTGAGCAACTGCAGTGTTTGGTTCTTACACACATCTTGGATTCTATTTGTATTTGTATAGGTACTATAGCTACTTTGGCCTGGCATTTCTCTTTTGAGCATATTCAGAAGACTGCACTCTGGCCATATTGGCTAGGCACATCATGTCAGGTAAATTCTGAATCTTTAGCTGAAGAACAATAATGACTGGAGATATGGGGTTGGGGTTAGAGGAAGATGAGAAGAGCAAGCAAGAGGGTAGGGGGTTCAATGAGTTGGATATGCTTTGGAAGAGAAGGGGCCCTGGCTGAAACTTGAGCAGAAAGTGAAAAAGAAACTTTCCCACTATTTATCCAGTGAATATGCAAGGTGCAAAAGATTTAAGGCATGGTCTAGAACACATGGCCTCCTGTTTTCCAAGGCAGCACCCACATTGTTGGGCCATTGGTTTCTTGCATCTTTTTCCTGGCTCCACATACTTTGCACTCTCCCCCCCCGACCTTCCCCTCACAGCTGCCTAGAGAGCCAGCTTCAAGAGGAGGGCTAAAGAGCACTCTGAAAATACAAGTTTAATCCCTTCCGTCCATTTTCTGGACTAGACTACTAGGCTAAAAGATGGGAGGGCCATCCTGAACCTCCTCACGCATGTCTGAGTGATTCTATTCTGTTCCAAAGTATTTATAAGTGAAAAAAATTCAGTTACATGGCTACATCAGTGCCACTTAGGCACAGTTACAGGTGAGGTGCCAGGGTTTGCCCTAATGCCTCTAGTGGTTGCCTCAACCCTGTCTGCTCTTGCGTTCATCTCCTGGGGTCATACCCTTGTTCCTCACCTGCCATGTCTAACTGTAAAAATCGGTGAGGGGAGGCTGTCCCAGAACCTGGTGAGCTTAATATGCTCTCTCTTTACCAGTTCCTTATGTCCAGCTTGCCTTAACAGCTAAATTTGTGGACACCTTCCAGCCCTACAGCCATGCCTATGCCTTACAGATATTACTCTGTACACTGTTCCATCCCTTGTAGAGGCCTTAGCCTCCCTTTCCTTTGCCTGCAGGCCTCCAAGCCCTGGCCTACCAATTCTGGCCCAGCTCTCTCAGCCTCAGTCTTGCATTTTCTCTATATCTCTGGGCCCCTGGCCCCTGTCTCTCTTGCTCTGAGCCAGCCCTTAGCCCTCAGATCCTGACCCCAGGCTGGGATGCCCTCACTATCTCTGCCCTCAGCCCTCTGGTCCTTGACCTTGAACCAGGCTGCTTGACTCTCCAGCCCCTTAGCCCTCTGGTCCTGGACCCCAGCTAGGCTACCTAATGCTGAGTGCCCTACCAGGCACCCTCCATGGACTCCAGACCTGTCCCATAGCTACAATCTAAAGTCTAATTCTCAACCTAAACAGCCCCTGCTTCACAATGGAAGAATCTCTCCAGATCTTGGTCATTACCTCCCTACAGGGCCATTGGCCCCCTTCAATTCCTTCTGGGTAGCTCCAGGGAACAACTTGGGTACCTGCTAGTCCATCTGTTGCAGCCATCTCCCCCAGGAGTTCTTTACTGTTCAGCATGCAGGGCCAGACTGCCTGCTTTGGCTCAGGCCCTGGGTGTATAGGCCTGGAAACTATGCCTCCTCTTAGTCATATGCCTTCCCCTGCTCTGCACAGGGTTTTCCTTGTCAATCAAGGGCCAGTCAGCCCTCCTGCAGCTGTGGCCCCACAGAGCTGCATCTTCTCCTCCTGGCTCCCTGCCACAGTTTTTTCTTCCCCTTCCCTTATACCCAAGTAACAGGGTCTGGGTCACCTGCTACAGGCACATAAACATGAAATAAGAGTCCACAAACCAGAGACAGCATTTTGTAAATACTTCTAAGATAGCATCAATATTATATGTAGAAGGAAGTATAGCTACTAGCACAAAAAAAAATATAACAGTAATATCTGAGCAGTTAGTGAAAAGGCTTGGTAGACCTAAGCATGTGAAGAGTCCAATGCCAGTAATACAGATAATGATGGTATCCTGCTAACCAATAGCATCCTGCTAATGAGACCTTGTGGCAGTGAGTTCCATAGACAATTTTGAATTGTGTTGTTGGACATTTCCTTTTTATTTATTTTTTTAAATTTGCCACCTTCCAGTTTCATTAAAAAAGTACCAGTGTTTCTGTGTTAAGGGAGAGGGTGAATGGCAAGCTTGCAGCTCCTGGACCTGATTATTTACTGCTTTGCAGTTTGTGGTAGTAGTAGTTTATATATACCTTTCATAGATTTCATAGACATTAGGGCTGGAAGGGACCTTGGAAGATCATCGAGTCCAGCCCCCTACCCCAGGGGTAGGAAGTCAGCTGGGGTCATAGGATCCCAGCAAGAAAAACATCCAGGTTTCTCTTGAAGGTGTTCAAAGTAGGTGCTTGGACCACCTCCGGCAGCAGGCCATTTCAGACCTTGGGGGCTTGGACAGTAAAGAAGTTTTTCCTTCTGTCCAGCCTGAAACGGTCTTGCAGGAGTTTATAACCATTCGACCTTGTCATCCCTTGGGGTGCTCTGGTGAACAAATGTTCCCCCAGGTCCTGGTGAACACTCCTTATAAACTTATAGGTGGCCATCAGGTCACCCCTGAGCCTGTGCTTTTCCAGGCTGAAAAGTCCCATGGCTCTCAGTCTCTCATCATAAGGTCTGTTTTCCTGACCTCTGATCATGTACATGGCTCTCCTCCGGACTCTCTCAAGCACCTCCACATCTTTTTTGAATTGTGGAGCCCAAAACTGGATGCAGTACTCCAGGTGTGGCCTCACCAAGGCCGAGTACAATGGGAGAATGACATCCTGGGATTTGCTTGAGAAGCATCTATGGATGCAAGCCAGTGTTTTGCTTGCTTTACTGGCTGCAGCATCACATTGAAGGCTCATGTTCATCTTGTGGTCAATCCTGACCCCCAAGTCGCTCTCGTCTGTAGTGCTACTCAGCGTAGCACTGCCAAGCCTATAGACAGGTTGCAGGTTTTTCCTCCCAAGTTGGAGAACCTTGCATTTTTCGGTGTTAAACACCATCAGGTTCTCATCCACCCATTTACTGAGCCTGTCAAGGTCAGCCTGGATTAGCCCCCTGTCCTCAGGTGTGGGTGGTTTAGCCCAAAGTTTGGTATCATTGGCGAACTTGGCCAGTCTGCTTCTGACTCCAATGTCCACATCATTAATGAAGAGGTTGAACAAAATAGGTCCAAGGACAGAGCCTTGAGGGACCCCACTGGTCGCAGGGCACCATGATGATTGACTTCCATCAATCACCACCCTCTGGGTCTGACCCGGAGCCAATTCCCTAGCCAGCGGATTGTGGTGGACCCTAGGCCGCAGTTGGCCAGTTTTGCCAAAAGGTGATCATGGGATACCAGATCGAAGGCTTTTTTAAAGTCAAGATATATGACATTAATCTCTTCCTCCTTGTCCAGGTGATAGGTTACCTGGTTGTAAAAGGAAATGAGATTGGTCAAGCACGACCTACCCGCAACAAACCTGTGATGGCTGTCCCTCAGGGTTTTACTATCAGCCAGTCCATTGAGGATGGCCTCCTTGATGATTTTTTCTAAGACCTTCCCCAGGATAGAGGTCATGCTGATGGGCCTGTAGTTTGCCAGATTCACTTTCCTCCCTTTCTTGAAGATAGGCACCACATTGGCCTTCTTCCAATCATCGGGCACTTCACCAGAGCACCAGGAGCTCTCGAAGATCCATGCCAGGGGCTGAGCTCCTTGCTAAGAGCATGAAAACTACCAAGTTTCAAGAAGATTGGTGCAGGAGTTTGGGGGGAACTGTACCCCAAATTCTTGAAAGCCAAACTGATGTCACAGCTGTGTGTTACACCACAGGGGACTGAAAACTGTAGGGATGGTATCTCTTAGTGAGGCCACAAAGTCTAACAAGTTTCAAGAAGATTGGTGTAGGGGTTGGGGGGGAACTGCACCCCAAGCTGCTGACAGGCAAAACTCATGACACAAATGACCCTGTGTGTGTTAAGGTGCAGCGGGCTGAAAACTTCAGGGGTGGTGGCTCTTACCGAGGCCACAGTGCCTGCCAGCTGTGTGTGTCCTAGTTCAGGCCTGAGTGGGTGCTGGGCCCTGCCAGGCTGTGAAGCCTGCCTGCCAGCTGTGTGTGTCCTAGAGCAGCCCTGAGTGAGTGCTGGGCCCTGCCAGGCTGTGAAGCCTGCCTGCCAGCTGTGTGTGTCTCGCTGGGGGAGTCTGTCATTTAGGGCCCTGCACCCCAAGCTGCTGACAGACAAAACTCTTGATGTGGGTGGGTGACACTGTGTGCATGTTAAGGTGTGCCCTTCCTGGCGCTGGGGCCTCTGCACAAGAGGGCAGTGTGCCCCACTGAGGCCTCCTCCTCCCCTACAGCCTCATACTTGGTCCTCCACTGTATGTGACAACAGGTACAATAACTTAGCTGGCTCAACACCAGTAGCATAAGCAGCAGCATCAAAGGTACCCATACAGAACTGTCACAGAACCTATAGTTTTATAAAGGAATTGACAGCAAGAAGTAAAGATGTTGTGTTGTGTTGGACATATGATGTTATTCATGGTGTGTTATGGCTTATCTTGTGTTTATGTGTGTATTATGAAAAGGGGTACTTAAAAACATGTATCTTTGGAAACTTTAGGGTTGAAAACCCCTTTGCCAACTGAGGAATTACCTGCAGTTGCTCCTGGATGGAAGGAATAGTAAAGAAGCCAGAGGCTGGCCTGGCCCACAATGCAGGCAAGAAAGCCAGTCAGTGAAAATGGAAATGGAGGTGTCGGCGGGGAGGGACAGGCTGTGCTGGGGGGTGGGGAGGGGAAGGGGATGTAGTAGCTCAGGTAAAAGTGCAGAGGTGCTGAGGGTATCAGATGTCCGGCAGGTCGCAGTGTGCCAGAACTCCACTGTGTATATTGAGTCCATGAGTTACTATATCTACTACCTAGGAGGCTGATGAAGTGCAGTTCATAGGCTCAGCTCTGAAAAGTGGTTTGCACATTCAAACAAGCACCTAACCTCATCACCAGAACTGAAGCCAAGTTCCTACAGCTCAAAACACAAAACCTGCCAACTATCTCCAGTACCCCCACAAACTGCACACCAGAATCTATCAAAGACAACAAAACCCAACTACCTGTGGGGGCACATTCCTCACCAAAAAAACACTCTGCCTCCAGTCTCTCAGCCTGATCCTGAGAGGGAACAAATTACAATGCAAACCACTTTTCAGAGCTGGGCCTATGAACTGCACTTCATCAGCCTCCTCCATTTCCATTTTCACTGACTGGCTTTCTTGCCTGCGTTGTGGGCCAGGCCAGCCTCTGGCTTCTTTACTATTCCTTCCATTCAGGACCAACTGCAGGTACTTCCTCAGCCTGACAAAGGGGTTTTCAACTCTAAAGCTGGAATCTTGGGAAGCTAAGCTGAGCTCACCAGGAGCTTCACAACTGCACTGCAACCAGCAAGCGTCAGGCCTGTCAAAGATGTGACAGGTCTGGGTGTTCCCCAGCCAGGACTTTGTGTGTGCATGCAGTAGCTGGAGGTTATGGTGCCTTCTACCTGCCTTTCACCAGGGGGTTGTTGGTCCTGGCATTTACTGGGCTGCCGCGCCACCAGCAGTCCCACTGGGCCTCCCTACCCTGGCAGGGTGCAGTTTTAGTGGTCATGCCCAGGACCTGGGGCCTCCTCCTTCCCCATAGCCTGAATCCCATACATCCAAGTTCATCCTGGAAGTGTAATGAGCTCAGCAGGGACATGTTCTTCCCCTGCTGGCTGGTGATACAGTTAGGGTCCCCTCCAGCTGAGAGCGGGGCATTACTTGGCTTTTCAAAACCTCCAAAAAGGAAATTGGTGCAGACAGAGTGAGGAGGGTGGCACTCAGTCAGTCTGCAGGTGGAGCTTGGGGAAACCCAGCAGTGGGAGGTTCACCTTTAGGAACACCAGCTGCTCCACCAATGTAGGATCCAAGCAGGTGTGGTGGGGTGTCACAACATCCCCAGCAATGCTGAACACCCTCTTGCTTGGAACACTAGTTGGTAGATAGGACAGGTGTTGCCGGGCAACCGTGGCTAGATCCTGCCACATCTGGCTGTGGCTTGCCCAGTAGGCCAAGGGGTCACATTTCACTGGCTCCACATCCTCAGTGAGATAGGTAGTCACCAAAGCCTCAGCACTACCTGCCTGAGGCTGGGGTCTGGTGCGTTTGGACTCCAGCATTGAAGCCATGCCCATGGCTCACATTGGCAGTGGCTGGCATGGAGGAGACTGGCTGATGCTGGTGCCAGTGCTGGTGCTGGGAGTGCTGGCATGGGAAAGTGGATCCCCCTCTTCCACATCCCCTCACCTCTGCACTTTGGCCTCCCTGACTTTGTTCACCAGCACCTGCATCCAGTGATCAAGGGTTTTGAGGCTGCCAGTGCACATGCTCCCCTTCACCCTCGGGTCGCACATGCCCACCATCATGTGGACTGTACTGGACTGCAAGGAATCCAGCCATCTCCTGATGCCTTCCTTCAGCCGCCTCACCAGTGCCTGCACATCTGGTAACAGTGGCCTGCCCCAGCCAGGAACATTGATCCCCTGGAACTTCTCCATTTGGTTCTCCAGTTCCCTCACTAGAGGGATCACCTGGCTGAGGAGGGCATTGCCAGTGCTAAGGGTCTCGGTGGCCTCGAGGAAGGGCTTGAGGATGACCAACATCTGGGAGATGGTACCCCACTCAGCTCTGTTCAGCAGGGTGCTGATCTCTATCTTCCCAAGCAAGGCCATCTCATGGATGGCCTTTTGTTGCTCCGCCAGCCTCTTGAGCATCAGATATGTGGAGTTCCACCGAGTCTCCACACCCTGTATGATTCTGTGCTGCAGGATGCTGAGCTCTGCCTGTTTCTCCTGCAGCATCTTGCCCCCCTTGATGCTGTGATGGAAGTAGCCCGCCATCTTCCCGCATTTCAAAATCAGCTGACTTGTAGCAGTACTGGTGGCGGCACCATCACCAGCAGCCCTGTCCCCCTCCAAGGCATCCCTCACTATTAGGTGTAGCCTGTGTGTCACACAGCAGATGCCAACAAAGTTGGCATCACAGACAGCCTTCACCATATTGGCCCAGTTGTCAGTGACCATGAGCCTGCGGGTGAGCTCAGCCTGCCCAATGAGCCACCCTTGCACCATACGGTTCATGACCCCCACGATCTCCCTTGCCATGTGGGACTCATCCAGCACCTTGGCTTGCAGTAGAGCTCACCGATGGCCTGACTGATTGAACCAGTGCCCCATGAGGGAGAGGTAGGCATGATTGACACCCCGGCTACTCCAGATGTTGGAGATGAAGTGCAAGGCTACCTGTGGCCCTGCCTTGTGCAGCTCCTCCCTCAATTACTACCTGCATGCCTGATACATGGAGGGCACCACTGCCCTGCTAAAGGTGGTGTGTGTGGGCACTTTGTAAAATGGGGCCAGAAGTGCTACAAACTGCCTGAACCCTGGTCGCTGAACTAGAGAGAAGGACTGGCTATTCAGAGCAAGCATCTCCCCAATGCTCTGGGTGATCTTGCACACCTTAGGAATGCCCCCCTTTCTGTCCACCTTTCCCCCACTGGTCCAGGGTAGCCTGCCTCTGTTTTGGGGGTAAGGGGCCTTGGAACAAGCGAGGGACTTCCCTTTTGGCACACTCGCACTGTTGCCAGGCTCAGCGGCAGAAAGAAGGACAAGGGGGTAGTGCCTTCTCAGATGCAGCCGCATGGCTGTGGTGGAGAAGTATCTCATGTCCTTGCCACAGCTCATGCGTCTTTGGCAGTGCTGACAGATGGCAAACCTGGGATCATCTGCCACCTCAAAATGATTCCACACTACACTACTCCCCCACTTCTGGGTTGAGGGCAAGGATCCTGCCTTTTCCCCCCTTCCAGCAGGCTGAGGCTGAACAGCAGGAGGAGCTGCCTCAGCTGAGCCACTTGCTTCCACAACCTCAGCTTCCTCTGAAGTGCTGCTTTCTGGAGGTGACCTGGGTCTTGGGGAAATGTGAAGGGTGTGGAAACTAACTCTGACTCCTGAAGAATCGCACAGCCCTACTGTCCATGTTCTGTTTTGTTAGAGTATTCCTTTGTTTCACAAATCTATCACATGCACACAACTTAATTTGATTATTTATCAGGTGTCCTAATTTCATCTGTTCACCAAAACCAGAAATCCCAAGGGCTCTGCAGTTGGGCACTGTGACCTGGTGCCAATGCTGCAGAGTCCCTTTTTTTTCTGTTTGGGTACACTGTTCATGTTATGGAACAGTGTGGTCCATGTCTTCAGTTTCCCAGCCTGTGTGTCTGCTGGCTTCAGACATAGTGGGCCTTGAAGGAAACAAGCACAGTATGGGCTGTTACTGTGCCATCTTTTAGTGCTTCCACAAGTAAGTAATAAATGGCAGTGTAGTAGCAACATCGCCACAATGACATGTGTAAATGTGCCCATGGAGTTGTTCTGATATGGTAACATTTCATAGGCTTCATACACATACAGGTCAGGAAACAATCAGGACCACCAAGACAATAGAGAATTAGCCTCTCTTCATTAAAGTTAAATGAATACCCTTTTACAGAGAGATATGGTTCCTCAGGATTATCTGACTGGTACAAGACATCTTGGTAAGCAGGAAAGATTAAGGGAGTCAGTTAAGTTGTCTGGTCAGATGTAGCAGGTTTTTCATCTCTCTGTCTGATTCAGTGGGAATTGTTGTACTGCACTGTGTACTTTTGTTCTTGGTATTGTATGACTGTTCAGTACAGAATAGAACATACTATATGCAATGCCTTTCATCAGTCAAAAGGTAATCATTATTTTAAAACCCCATTGTGATTGAAGGATACTGTTTTATACTGAATCCATTGAGTAGTAAAGATCTTTATGACTCTATTAGCTGGAGAACCAACAGCATATGGCTCTAAATTTCCCGATGCAGGAATCATATTAAGGAATTGTTCACAATGATCAGAGTCTTTCCAATAACAAGTCAAGGTGAAGAGAGCAGTCATGTACTATGCGTGCCTAAGGGAAAAAAGCTCACCCAAAATCCACTACAAATATGGAACAATAATACATTTCTTTTGTCACCTAGAAATGCACATAATTTATGACCAGAAGTGTGGTCTATGGCTACATTTCAGTTGCACAGAAAATATATTTGGTTTGTAGTACCACAAACAGAACTGGTTAAAATTCTGTTCTTTCTCTGAGAAACAAATAAATTCAGTGTGATTCAACATTCCTATTCCTTAGCAAAAGAAAACAGCTCTGTTTAGTACAGACTACAACCATACTTGTGCTGTGATATTGTCAGAAATTGTCAGGGTTGTGCTGGCAGAGAATGTTGATGAGATACTTTATGAAAAACCTGCTAGGTCACAAGAAATGCTATTGGTAATTCATTATATGACATTCTTTCCTCTGAGCCTCTACTGTTATAAAGCATAGTGTTAGGGATGACTGTATTCAAAGGTACTCTCTGATCCTTTCCTTTGGTAGTCGTTAAGAGTCCCATGATGCTACTTGCAAGAGTGGGCGATGTCAATTGGCATGCACTAGTCAAATTTGGGAACTGGGTGGGAAGGGAAGCAGCTAATATATTCTACAATGCAAAAAATATCCTTGCATTTTGGTTTGGACATAGTGTTCTGTACTTGCAGTGCTAAACTGTATAATAATGTTGATGTGGTATGTTAAATGCATGCTTTATTTTTAACCCAGAAGTGGCTTCATATCTTTGGAGTATAACATACTGCTGTATCTAAATCCTGTGCCTGAATAGCCTCACTTGAATAGTCACACAAGCACTCCTACTAAAATCAATGGAACCAGCTGCATGAAGAATGCTCTACAGAATTGAACCTTAAGCTTTCATCCTGAAACAAAACATATGATTGTGTTTAATTTTATGAATATGAGCAGTCTTACTGAAGCTAATAAAACAATTCACAGCCACAAAGTAAAGGTATGGCTAGTCCTTGAAATGGTTGAAAATTTTCTGTCAGAAAGGTTTTCCAGAAGATGCAGTTTCTGAGACAGAAATTTCCCAGAAGAAAGTCTCAGTTTTATGGAAAAATCTTTTGATTTTTTTTTCCTTTTAAAAAAATAAAAAATGAAATATTTTATTTTGGGGTCAGTTAGACTGACCTCAGAATATTAAGTTTTGTTAAATTCACCCAAAATTCTTTTTCAAATCTGTCCAATGAGACATCAATCTACATCTTTCTTATGCCATGTGGGGATTGTAATTTGGCTTTCCTATTGGCTGAGCACTGTGAAAGAATATTTTTTCTCTAAGGCAGTGTGGATTTTCCTTGGTCTAATATTTGCATGTTGAATGCAAATCTGGGGCTAGATACCAAGTATCTGCCTGCAACTGGGTCCTGCTCCAGGAATGGCCTTGATGCCCCTGCAGCCCACTGAGCCCTTATCAACTTCACTCTCTTCAGGCAATTTCCCCTTCTCCTTGCCTCCACAGCTTGATGTACTTATCTTTAGAAAAAGGCAGGTTGCACCAGGGCTCCCCAAGCCCGATCTCACACTCATGAACACAGGTATCTGTGCTCATCACCTTAAGAAATAATTATGTGGGATCTTCTAAATATCCATGCCCATGCCTCACAGATGTTACCCATTATTACCTCATTAGGTCACTTCAAGGCCAACACACCCTTGTTGGGGTTTCTGCTTTTCAGCTTTGGCCCCTTTAATCTGAGTACCTCCCAGCTTAGGTCCTCTAGGCTGAACCTGGTTTCCATTCCCTAGACCTGATTTTAACCCTTTGGGCACTGGGTTCCTGACTCTTCTCTTTACCCCTTTTGGCCTACTGAGCCCCTGGCCCTTGTTGTAGCTCAGGAGGATGAGACAGCTTATGCCTTGCCCTGGTAGACCCAAGCCTTGTGCCTCCCTGGCATCCTAGGACCTCTGGTCCTGTCAGCACTTTGAGGCAGACCTCTGTCAGGGCTCAAAGCTACCATGTGCCCCTCGGAAACCAATGGAACCTCCAAACCTCCCCCTTTTAGTCCCACCAGGTCCACTGGATGCTCCCCAGCCCTAAGGGTGCATGTTGGCTGTTTCACCAGCCCTATGGCTGAACTCCCAGCTCTAAGGATGCATGTCCACAGGCATGCTAAGTGTGAGCCAGAGTCACTCTCTCAGCAGCCTGCTCTAGATAAGATTGCCTACCTACCTCAGGCCCTGGGCTTTTATATACCTCAAGCCCAGCCCCCTTCTGGTCAGGTGTCTTCCTTGATTGCTGCCTGAACTGTTTCTAAAATGTTATCTCGTTTTTAAGGTGGCAGGCATGCTAAGCACTCTGTCACCCACCAAATACCAAGTTGTACCCTAACTCCCTGGTTTTCTGAACTGGGATCTCTCACTGTCTTTGTTCAGAAATTCCATCCTGGACCTGAGAAGCCATTTTAATTAAACCTTTGCAGGAATTTTTTTTTCATTTTCAATGAGTTAACATTTGTTGGAAAATCTGTTTTACTAAAAAAAATCATGATTGACTCTAGTCTTTTTAGCTGGTGCAAAATCAGCATCACCCCAGTAACAAACAATATCAAGTTTAGAATAGCTGAGGATCTGGTCAATAGTCTTCAATTGCTATCTAATAACAGCATTAAATAGACTGTAAAAGAGACTCTTTTATTCATCCACAACTCAGCATTTTCCTCTCATTTAAAGAATAAGAGGCTGGAGGTAAAAATGAAAAAATAGCAGAGACAATCAGTAAGGCATTACTTTTTGACTGATGTACCAAAGGGATTCATTCCCTAGATCTTCTCCACCCATTGAGATTTTCCATACCCCCGCTATTACAGTGGCAGAACGTGGCCATAGGTCCCTTAACTCTGCAGCTCACTTACGAATTTCAATTATTACATTTTTAAGTCAATCACTTAGTGGCGAAAGGTTTTAAATAAGGCAGGTCAATTTTTTAAAGGTTGTATATGCATAAGACCAGAGACAGAGTTAAATACTGTTGTGAACATGAGCATATGTGTACACACATACGGACACTGGCTGCACATATATATGCATGAATAAGTGATGTGCAAGTGTAGGTATGCAACTGTGCACACACTTAACTTTGAAAATTCAATCTTGAATGTCACTACTCTTCTTAATGTGTGATAATAATATGACTGTGGAACAAGATGTTACACTTAAAATTGCTCTTCACATGCTATTATAATTTGCTTTTGAATGATGTACCTAAGACTAGGGAGTTTTGATGTCTGCAGATGTAATGGTTTTCATGTCTCACTTCCTTCTGAACAATGTTTCATGAAAGATTCTAAATTGTGCCTAGTTGAGTGCTCTAGTGAGATGAATAAGTAGTAGATTTAAATGATTTTTATCATCCTAGTGCATTCCTTCAGGCCATAGCTTACATTGAATGATTTTTGTAACATTATTTGTCAGCTATGGTACCTATGCAAATGGAGAAACAAGGTTGCTGAAGAAAAGACTCTTGATGCAATCTTAGAATGAAAAGATGTATAGTAGTCAAGCTCAATTTGGATTCATATAAACCTGAATTAAAATTGATCTCACTAAGTATTATTTTATAGTGCCTGATTTTTAAAAAATATCTATTCCCAAATACGATTTAGCATTTAATTTGTGTTGTTACAGCTTCCAAAAAAACAAGATGACTTGTCTTTCAGGTTTCACTCCGGTCTGAAAGGTCTACTATAACAAGTTTATCCTTTCCATTTTCACTCTTATGAAGTGCATAATATGAAAAATTGTAACACATTTTGAAAGACAGTGACAATATACAAACTTTTGAGCTTTGGAGAATTTGAGTGAAAACAGAATGCTACATGCTGCATTTGGTGAAAGTGACCTAAGCTTATTTCATATTGTAGTTTCGTGTATTTAGAAACCCTTTTAAATACAGATAAATCAAAGAGGCAGCTCTTTAATATAACATTAATCAATGACATTGATAAATATGTAAAATATTCAAATGCTCACAGTTCACTGAACATGCACTTTCCTCAGTAAAACAACATTAAAACATCATGCTAAGATGGTCATACATGCTTTTTGTAATGCATTTATTTAAAATAACTGAATCAGTGACTTAATGCCATCAGGCAGAATGTCAATGAATTAGATCTGACATCAGAAACATTTTTTTAATAGCTATCCTTTGAGAATGATAATTTTACTGTGTAAAATGACTGAAAAGAGCAGGAATTGAAATAGTTACACACATTTTATCCAAAAGACCCTAGGTATGCCTATGATTTAAAAAATATGCCAATATAAAAAAAGTAAAAGGAAAAGTAATTTCTGTGGGGCATACTCATCACAAATGAGTACTCTGTTAATATTTAAGAGATCAATTAGAAAACTATTTCGAGATTATTCTATAAAAATGAATATAAACATATTTACCTAAGTACCGTGGTTCCTACAAACAATTGAAAAATAAACGTGATAGTGTGTTTGATCAGAAAATCTATAAAGAGGTGTAGGTAAAACGTGAAAAATTTCTATTCCAATACTGTAGGAGAATATAGTACTGTTGGAAGTGCTGCATATTATAGAAAGCTGGCATTTTTGTCAATCGAGTCTTTGATTCCTTAAAAAAAATATTTATTTTCCATCATTCTTATTTTCATCTATTGTGTGTATTACAGTAGTGCCTGTAGATCCTAATAATGAATATGTTCTTCTGCTATTAGGTATTGTATAAACACATACAAAGACACAGTTCCTGTTCTGAAAGCCTTCAATCTGTGGTTACGAACACATGCACATTGATATTGTTCTTTTTCCACACACAATAATTAGAATATAATAGCTGCCACATTTTCGAAACATTCCCCTTTGAAAAGTGTATGTATGTCCATGCAATAAGGTAGAGTCTACCTTGTACTGCACAACACCTTGCTGTATCCTCATACCTGCCTTGTGCTGCACTGAGCTGTAAGGATAGGAAACAAAGATTGGAGGGAGGTTTTTCTTATACAAGCCTTTACTTATACAAGCCTCTTAGGTAACCTTTTCCAACAACTGGCCAGAATGACTCAACCTGAGTTGGAGGAAGGTGGGCAGCAGGACTCAGGCACTGCTGCCACTGGTCTCTTCAGCAGCATGAGGAGAGCACCCACAGCTGAAACCCCCTGACACATGGGCTGGATCCAAAGGTTCTGCAGACTGGATCCAGCCCAGGGGCTGCAGGTTGCCAATCCGTCTTCTAGGAGAAGGCATTGCTGACAAGTCAACGCTTAGATCTTCAGCAATAGCTGCATATCAGGTGCCTCAGCAGACTCATAGACTTCAGAGGCCCAAACAATCAGCTCCATGTTGAGTCTGTGGCAGAATTCACTTCACTGTTCGGGCCCTTTATACCATTTCAGCTTTAAGTTGGAGTTTTAAGATTGAGGTTATGATGAAGTAATGTGTAAGGCGTATTAGACTAGAACGGATGTGACTTGTATGTAAAGAAAGTTAAAATACCAGTCCAAATCTCAATTTCTTGTCTACTCCTACTGTATGAGTTCAGGACCTAGAAAAAGATGATGATAAAACTCCAAGTTTGCTAATGGCTGAAATGTGTACATTCCTTAGCTTGAGAGAAAGCAGTGTATGCTGTCATTACCACTGGTAAGGAATACTGTTCAAACCCAGATTTTTTTTACCCATTTGGATTTCCAGATAAATTACTGACACACAATTTTAACTGTTCTCTTAGGAAGTATTCTATTTTTAACTATGGCATTTGCTTGAGTGGGTCTGATCTGAAAGCAGAGTATGTTGTATTATAAACTGAAAAATAAACAAATAAAACAGAAGCAAACCCAAAAGTTCAATTAAAAATAACTTATGCTTTTAATTAAAGGCAATCTCACAGAAAACTCCAGGTTACAACAAACTTTTGTATTTGTTATGGCAAAGAAAATAAGAAGTAAATTATTTCAGTAAGATATCTACAGTACAGAGATTGTTATTTTATTTTAGTAAAGTTTTCAATTAGCATTTAACTTAGATTAAGATGAGTCTGCTGCTGTTTCAAAATGTAATACCTTTATGTCTAAAAGAAATTAAACAAATTAACAAGAAGATACAAAAATAACCCACTAAAGCTTACTTAAAGACCTAAGAACAAACTTAAGGCTTGAAAAGAAGAGCAATATTTAAAAGCGAAAGTCATAGTAAAATAAGTCCATTAGGGATCTTTGCAAATGATACAAAACCTTTATAAGTGTTTTACAGTAAGAATCAAATACCTGCCAAAAGGTGCAGCAGATGCTAGTGGAAAGGATTAAATAACAACTCTGTGGATATGTTTACATGGGACATTTACAGTGGAGTAGATTACTTAGCTCCACAGTAAATGTTTTGTCCATTTGTGCACTCCTACTAGGCTGGAGTAAACTAGTTAACTCCACAGCAGGACAGTGCTTGTAAATACAGGTACTATCCTGCTGTGGAGTTTTTTTAGTCCACAGCACCACATGTGTAGACTCTGGAGGGGCTGGCTGGGGCATAAGGGTCCTTCATGTGGGGGCTGCCTTCCAGTTAGCCCTGCACTGGAGCACCCTTGTGCCCCAGCTGACCTCTCTGCAGCACATTGAGCTGGGTTAGAGCAGTCCTGGCCTGATCCACTGGGCCTCCTGCCAGCTGGGGCTTCTCTGATGTGGCTCAACATGCTGAGGTCTTGGACACACATTCATATGGCATTCCTGGGAGCAACAAAGTCTGGAGCAATAAGGTGTGAAGTTTATTGCTTTGCATTAATTGTATGTGTACATGTGTCCTGTGATATTTAGGAATGTACACTTATTTTTTAAAATTAATCTTGTCTACTTATTTGAGTAGTTTAATGAATTGACTAGTAACTTTCTACTGCTCTCCAGCATTCTTCCTATGCTGAGAATTATGGTATAATATAAAAATATTCCAGTTGGTTATATTATAGAACTAATCATAGAACTCTGAGGGGAAGGCAATATTTTAATAAGCTGCATAAAAATGTCAGTCAGTCATCTTGTCTATTGTTGTCCAATCATTCCCTGATTACATCTTTTGAAAGTTCTGGGTTTGGCATGGAAAACTGTGCTGTTACCATAAGTAACTGGAACAAAAGTTCTAACATTCCCATTCTATCCTTACTTCTTACGAACACCTTTATAGTCAGGCCTTTCAGAATTATTTTTAACTGGCTTGCTTTGCTTTTGCAGAACACATCAGAAAGACATGATGATAACATAATACAAGATGCTTTCAAAATGCATAAAAGCTATAAGGCAATGAGAAGAAATGATAATGAGCAACAACAGATGTTTCTTCTTTGGAACAATTTGGAACAGTAATTACAGATAGAAATAGAATCTTGCAGAGAGCAAGAATTTTATCAGCAAGTTTCAGGAATGCAGCAAGAGACTTACAAACATGAATACCTTTTGCAACATCAGTGAAAGGGAATGAAGGGGATGGCTATTGTTACTAGAAGCTGGAAGATCATAGGTGGGAACATGATGGGAGAAAAAGGTTATTTTCCCTCATCTGTAAGAGTTGGTGTCCATTATATATTATTTGTGTTATATCTGTGTGTTTGTGTCACTGGTTCCACCCTTTGAGAAGTTACTCTTTGTTGTTGTGAAATCATTTGAGTTGGTAAGAAAATATCTATGAAAACAAAATGTTAACGAAATACTTCTTGAGAGTGATTTTTGAACAGTTCAGTTGATTAGCCAGGCAGAGAAAAAAATCTTTCTTTCTTCCTTGCCTTTTCAGTATCATTCCATTGTTGTAGCCTTTTCAAATGTGTTGCAAAGTATAGTTCAATAGTAGACTTCTATTTTGGTTCGAATTCCCCCTGTGCATTTTTCAAATTCTGCCTTGCTGGATTTTTATATCATTTTTGCATTTTCTCAGTATCATTTTGGAACATAAGTTTCTCCTTTGCAAACAAGCTGAAATAACCAAAATACAGAAAGGAAAAAATAGGGCAACAGAAATAAACCTGGCCACGGTAAAAGAAAAAAAAAGCCTTGGCTGATCTTTGTTCACCTAATATTCCTACATGTTTTATTGATGCTCTAACACTAGACTACAACAGTGTGCAGGTGAAAGTGTAAGTTTCAGGGCCATTAGGCACAACATTTTTTCAATGTATCACAATTAGAGAAACACCTGGGCTAAATAACTGTGCTACTCGATATTGAACATTAGTAGTATGCTCAATGGTCTTCAAAAAATTCTAATTTTTTACTCATTGAAAAACAATCTTATGATTTAAAAAGAACCTGGTGAAAGGAACAGGTGGAACTAGTAGTCCAGGGACTTTGTAATACTTGATACACTGCATTTGATATTTGCTTTCTAATATTTTTGTTTTTCGCTTACCTTGAAATATACTAGAGTTTGGCACTAACTTTCTGGGTGCTTGGCAAGTGGTACTTATAAATCTCATTTCTTTTTGCAGATAATAATTTACAATGGGTGCATCTACATGAGATGCCTTACTGCATAATAGACTAATCTACTGCACAATAAAGCATCACCGTCTACAAGTACAGGCCATTTTCTGTGCAGTAAATAAGACTACTGCACAGTTAGCTAGTATCTGTAAATACCTGTAGTTATTACGCAGTAGTACGCCTCTGTAGATGCTGACCTGGAGCAAATTTGCACCCCAGAGCAGCAAGCTCTGCACTATGTAGGAAGCCCTGCCTAGCGGGGGACTCACAGAAAGCTGCGGGTCCCAAAGGGCATGAGGCCAAGAGACTTCTGCCCACTCCAGGGACAGCTGTATCCCAGCCTGGTACACATTGGGTCCCTTCCTGATGTGTACAGGGCTAGGAGATAGCTGCTGCTACAGCTGGCCCTGTGAGCATTGGAGCCAGCCCCATGCTCCCTGCCAGCCCCTGGGATAGCACCCAGGGGAGCCTGGACCTCCCCCTGGCTGCTGCAGGGGGGCAGAGCAGGGCAGCAGAAGCCCTGTACCAGGCCGCTCCCATTGGGAGCAAATCTGCTCCCATTGGGAACATGAGTAGACATACTCCCAGGGAAGGCTTACTGCACAATAAGCCTAATGTGAATTAATAGCATGTGTAGACATGCCCAATGTGTCACCAATGGCATCTGTTTAGTCTTTTTATGATTCGCAATACCAGTTCAGCTAAAGTATTATTGCTGGCCTGCCTGCAGCCCCTCACTCCCAAGAGCTCCTCCTGTGCTGTGCTGTGCTGTGCTGTGCTGTGATCAGGATCAGGATCAGGATCAGGATCAGGATCAGGATCCCCACTACTTTACCTGGTCAAAGGCTGGGTTTAAATCCCCCAAACCCATTCTTCTTCCAGTCATGTGACTTGGTCCACCACACCCAGTGACCAGGTGCAGCTAATTTCTCCGTTAGTCATCTAGCCTTATTAGGCCTGGGCTCAGTCCACCTGGACTGCTACTCTTGACTACCTTTCTAGCTCTGGTCTTCCTGGCCTCTCAGGCCTCTCTGTTAACAAGGGTGGGGGTTCCCTGTTACATACATCTATGGTGAATTTGACCCCAAATATCTGGACAGGGTGGCTTTAGGAACCTGGATGCTGGTGGCTTGGGGAAAGCCTTTTTATGTGGCCTTAGACTCATTATTTAGAATGACTAAGCAAAATTAATTGTGAATTTCTTTTACTGTGATCTTGAGAACTAAGTAGATTTTTTTGAAGTATAGCAGTCTTATTTAGGCTTCTTTTTAAACAGTTTGTTATTGCTACTGTGTTCATGACACATTATAGAAGTGTTTGGAAGTGCAGTTTAATATTGAAAAACGATTATGTAAGCTAGTCACATACTCAAAATCACTGGTCCTTTCCATGACTCAGAGTTGTTTGCTGTTAATAGAGTTTACTTTAATTTATGACAGATTGTGAACTCTTCATAGCACAGATTATGTCCCTATTTTTATATTTTTTCTATCTAGTAATGATGATGTCCTTACATCTTTAAAATGTCATCCTGTCTTTGGCACTATATAAATAAAATTGTAAGGAACTTTATACATACAGTCCATAATCAATTATATGTATCATTAAAATAGTTTCTTTTAAGATCTTATTTTAGATACCTTTATTGAAACTAGAAATCCATGACTTTGCTATAGATTAAAAACGGGGAAAAACAAACATAGTGAAAATGCTCACTCTGAGTTTATTTTGTTCCCTCAAAGTAACTCAACACATGGCTCAACTGTGATTGAAGGTTAAAAATATTGTTGGTTGTCAAAGAGGATGGGAACTTTTTACTTGTAGTCAGACATGGTATTCAGTATGCTGTAAGACTGTAAGATCAGCAGTTGTTTCTAAAGTACAAGGCACTTCACTTATAGCCAGTTTAGCTTTTTCAGCAAAAGTGCTGGAGAAGTAATCACCCTCTAATGCTTTGATGACTAAACCATCATTTGGAAGTGGTCTTGCATTATCTCAGCTTGCAGATCCAATACTTCAACAAATTTTAAAAGGCTGGAAGCTGCTCTCCACAGAGTACCAGAGTGAAAACTGCTGCATTCCCAATCATTACTGCATAAACTGTAGTTTGATTTTTTTTTTGAAACATCTATTCATCAAGATCCACTTTGAAAAAGATATCTCCACCCAGGAAGTCAATCAGCTACCCAGTGACAACGAACACTTTCTTGCATATCCTACACTTTTGAACTTATATAGGGTTATTTTTGCTTTAGTTACATGGAGAAAGCAAACTTTTTTTAGAGCATTTTTTTTTTTTTGTTATTGGCCATTTTTGAAAAGAGATTTTTAAGAATTTAATTAAGCATCAATGGGTGCAGGGCCACCCCCAGGGGAGGGCAAATCAGGCTTACTGTCACAGGTCCCATGCTTTGGGGGGCCCCGTGAAGCCAGGCCAGCTTCGCGTCCAGCCACTTGCCCTGCCCTTCCGCCCCCCACTGCCACTGTCACCACCACATCCGGGCCACACAGAGGTTCATTTGCCCTTGGCCCCCTACCTGCTATGATCATCTCTGAGTGGGTCCATCTACATAAGATGTTTAACTGCACAGTAGCATAGTTTACTTTGCAGTAAGCACACTCATCTACACATGCTTACTCTTACTATGCAGTAAAAATTATTAATTGCAAGTAAATCCCAGGTCACAGAACCCTGCCACCACCTCCAGGCTATCGTGTGTGGAGCACAGGTGTGCTGGATGACATGTGTCCAGCAGTCCTGGCTGGTGCTGCAGGCCCAAAGGTGGTGGGGCTGGAGGCCCAAGAGGTCAAGGGTGGCCCCAATGGTGGCATCCAGCTACTTGTCGTCAGCCTCCCTGCTGGGTTCTGGGCAACCAGATGGTGTGGCACTGGAATGGTGTGCTGTGGCCGGGTAGGCAGTCACTGCTTGTGGGGGATCTGGTAGGCAGTAGGCATAGTAGACCAACAGGGCCAGTGCAATGGTGAGCAGGAGCCTCCTGTACTGGTCATTGCTGCCAGGGGCAGGGGCTAAAGTAGCCATGGCATGGGGAAGCCAGCCACTCCCTGGCCACAGAAGTGGTTGGCCAGGGAGAAGAGAATGGGGCTGACTTTTAAAGATGGCTGCTGGCAGCTGCAGCTGGAGCCTCAAGCTCCACCTGGTGGTGGCAGTGGCCTGGTGCAGGGCCATAGGACATGGCAGCAGTTTTGTGCTAAGAGCAGTAAATCTGCTTCCACATCCCTACACATGTGGATGTCTGCCTGGGACCATTTACTTGTGAGTAGTTTACTCGCAAGTAAACTGGTCCCTCATCAAATGCATGTGTAGACATGCCCAGTTATAAGCAAAGGTTATAATTGTAGGCAAAGCAATGGTTTGAAACAATATGTAGAATTACATAGTTTCAAAATAAACCATTGCTACTTTTCTTGATTTTTATAAAGTAGGTGGAGATTTTCCAGTTACAAATAACATGAATATTTTACCAAAGATATATAAATATTTGTTTTTCTGAAAGCAAATATAGCAGGGCAGTGTCTAATAAATCAGTAAAATAGATTTTGCCTTTGTGTCTGACAAAGTAGGTTGTTGCTATAAAATATTGTGTCTGTCTGAACCAGATAGTCGCTAAGGTACCATCCTGCCCTACCTTCTGCCTACAGTGGAAAATCAGTCAATTAGTAGCATATAGTGGCCTATTAATAGCATAAAACAAGTCAATTAGCAGTGTATGTATATGACTATACACACACACATATAAAACATATATGTGATTACAATTTTACCACTTTGACACTCAGGCAGGATTACACAGCTTTGTTCATATTGCTGAGTAACTGACTTTGAGACTGTGTTTTTATGGGTAAGAGTTGTAAGATCTCACCCATGTATGAATTCAGCCTTATGGAGACAGTTTGAAACATCTTACCACTGATTGTCCACTTAAGGCCTAAACACAGAACTTAATTGGGACGTTAGACTTCAATTGTACAATTCTACTGTATAAAAGAGAGATGTGGAAGATGCAAAAGGAGTTTACCTACTAGTGAAAATCAGGAGTTGGCAAAAGCAATTAAAGAAAATCTAAAGAAAATCTCTTGTGTGTAAAAGAATTCACACGAAGTGGAAGACAAGTTGGTTAATTATTCCAAACACTATATAGTTAATTTTCCAGATTTAGTTGCCTTTAAAGTAAGCCTAATGTTACAGGGATGTTATGCAAACATGTTGACTGTATGTATGTAAACTATAATTTAATAGTTAATATACTACTGAAAGTTGTACAAGAATATATACAATTGTTTCTGAGTTTTGTAGGAAAAATAAAACTTGTTTTTGGCATGAAGGTCAAGTGGCTTCTTCTGTGTGGGTCTCTGTTGGGAGCTCAGTAATAGGTCAAATTTCACATCAACATGAGTAAGTTTGAATAACCAAATTTTCCATTGCTTTGGGCTCACTACATAATTTCTTTATTGAATAGCCCTTTGAAAGGGAACATGTATAACATGTAATGTTCTAGACTGTTGCTCTTTTCACCTATTCATATATGGTAATGGGATGCCTACTGAGAGAACGCCTTTGTTGAAGAAGAAAAAGGACAGTTAAATATATTGAATATGACAGCTTGTCAGATCATATGTTAAATCAGATTCTTGGTATGAATGTCTGAGCTCCCTGTGAGGTAAAAGACAATGGATGTTTAACAATGGAAAAGCACTGCTGTAGCAGGAAAAAGGATTTCCTGATACAGTGTTAAACAGATAGTTGCCAACATAACAGATTTAGTCTAGTAGATGAATGTCTAGAGGAAAGTCCAAAACTTTTCTCTGGATTTCTCTGATTTTTTTTTAGCATTCATTTTGAGCCCTAAATCAGTAGAACTACTGGAGTGGGGGAGGCGGAGTGGGTTGTGGGGCTGTTATAATTAATGACGTGGAGTCATTAAAACTATATGACTATTGTATTAATTCATTGAACAATATGATTTCAGTTATCCCAAGACTATTTGCAAAGTCAGGTTGAATTCACCAAATGGTTTCAGCTTGTAAAGTCTTTTTGGGGTTTCTCAACTTTTGGAGGTAGTACATTTTATCCAATCACTTATGAACTGGAGCCCACACTTAGTATATGGAAGACCATGTTCAAGTGCCCTAGTCACCAGGCTATAGGATAATTTGGGCACAGGGATGCAAATCTCTCATTTTTTCCTTTTCCTTTTAAGTGTTATAGGTTTTGAAACATTTACTGGAACAAAGACTTGAATACCATCTCAACGCACAGACAGAAATTGTGTCACATGATCAGCCCCTTCAAAGTTCTCTATAGCCATGCCCAAATAGAAGAGCATAGCTGCAGAGCCCTCCCATAGCATGACAAATTAACTGTCATTATATGAGGGTTCAAGTGAAGGTGCTCCAAAGAGGAGTGCCATCATTAGCTTCTGTCTGCTCCAGTGGCTGGGCTGAAATAGCCCAGCTTTGTCCTCCATTCTGTCTTAGGATGGGAGGGGGAGAAGGCAGGGGAGGGAGGTCTATTCTCAGGTTTGCCCAGCTGTGCTTGAGGTGGGTGGATTGGAGCCCCTGCCCCTGAGGCGAGGGGTTCCAGTGCATGTACTCCCGCACTCCAACACAACTGGGCAAACTCCAGAACGGTCCTCCCTCTTCTCCTTCTCCCCCTCCCATCCTGAGACAACATTGTGGACAGGAGAGTGGGGAGCAGGGATTGGGGAAGTGGCTGCAGACAGGCAGACTCACTGGATCAGCTCCAAATTGGAGCTCAATTCCCCTACCCTTCCAACCCAACAGCTAACATCTGTTGAGTTGGGAGGGCTGGAAAGCACCATGAGTTAGACTGGGAAGCTGAACTTCTGCCTGCACCTGCAGTGATTAGATAAGTATTTTATGTGAAGTGAAGCACTGAAAAAGTTCAAGTCAGAATAGCTTTTCAACTGATTGAGGCATTGCCCTGGAAGGTGTGTAATCTTGATGTTGAAGGAACTGCACTTCTTATACATACTTAAATATGCACTTCTTATAAATACTTAAATATTTTAAAAGTTTTTGAAACAGAGTATATGAGAGAGAGAATGGCTGTCCAGCCTGCTAGCTAGGGTACTCATCCAGGAGGTGGGACATTAGAAATTTAGGCACCATCCTATCAACATTGAATTATTTATACTAAGTGAGACAGTAGCAACAGGAGGTATTTAGCACCAAATCCCTAGGCATGCTTCTTTGGAGAGAGATGTTTAGATTCCCTCAGGAACAAGAGGGTTTTGAAATTGAGTCTTGCATATCTTGAGTGAACTACTGAATAAAATGGCATCGTGTCCCTATCCTCTCCATCTTTGGGTATCTAGTCATTATCTTAATTAGCTGTTTTGTAAGAGCACCTGAAGGAAAATTTTTAATTTTGGTTGTGATGGTATATTTGGGGATGTTGGAATGAAACATTTTGACATTCTTTTCTAAAAAGAAAAAATAAATTAAAAAATTGATTTGAGTGAGACTAATTGTTTATACAAGTGTTTGTTTATTTATTTGGCAGCTGAACTGAAAAAAATCCGTGTGTGCAGCACTACTTAGCATCTACAAGTGTATTAGATTTAAATTAAAACTTTTTGTAGTTGTGTCTTTTCTTTAGAGTTGTGATAATCTTTTGATATCCCTTATAAAAACAGGCAGATTTTTTTGTTTAGTGGCTTTCTTGAACTTAGTCTGTTTGCATGTTTCCAAAAAAAGTGTGCAAAGATAGTTAACCATATCCAGCCAACTGTTTCCTGTTCTGCTATTTGCCATGGAGTACTTAGGATTCAGACAGGGAAAGAATTTTAGGGGTGGTAGAGCACACAGACAGGGAAAGAATTTTAGGGGTGGTAGAGCACACGCACAAGGCACATCAAATTATGAGATTAGTGCAGAGCAATAAACACAGGTGCAGTTTGCACTGGAGTTTATTGCTGTAGGGTGGAGCCTTTATACGTGTGCCTGGGGCCATAGCACATTGAACCAGGGTGGTAGAGCCCCAGCTAGGGGTCAGCCTGCCAGCCTGGGGCTGCTCTACCCTGGCTCAGCATGCGGTGGAGGGGCTGGCTAGAGCATGAGGATGCTATCATGCAGGGCTAGCTGGCAGGCAGCTACTGCACTGTAGCACCCTTGTGACCTGGCCAGCCCTGTCAGTGTCTACGCCTGCATTAGAATAGTACTTGTATCAAGCTGTACTAACCTATGACAGAGTTATTTAGTTTACCAGAACCTAAGAGCTCTGCCTATGTAGATGGAGATGCTTTACTGCAGAGCTATTTAGGCTACTTCACAGTACGTATCTCATGTAGATGCCATCAATCTATATTTAGAGAGCTGTCTTTAGACACTGAGTCAAAAGTCAGAAGTCACTGGGAAAGTGGTAGAAGCTGCATTAGGCTATCATGTTGGTCAGTGAGTGTACATCTAAAATTATCCAATGGACCTAGGAAAATCTAAGCTGGTGTAATATATTGCACATGTTGCATAGGCTGAGACTGGAAGCAGGTAATATTATATCAATTTGGACTTAATTTTAGGCTCATTTCTGAATTTGGTCCCTTGTGTTACTTCTCTCTTTCCTTCCTAATTCCAAGTTGGTTCTAAGTACGTGTGTTTATTTTAAAGGGCTTTAGACTCCATCTGGTGACCATTATCATGTCTTTTAAGAAAGTAGCTGAGGAAAAATCAAAATGTTCCCCCCTCCCTCCTCCAAATACTATGTGAACTCATTAGAGCAAAAAAGTCTGTGATGAAGCTAGTTAGAATCTCATTGCCTCCTGTCAGTTTTCTGCATTGTATTTGCTTTTATGAATTATATTATTTAGTGGCCCTTAACAGCTGTTGCCCTGTGGGGTCAGGCCAACTCTCAGGATCTCAATATTGTGCTGTTAGACAGGAGGGTGTGAGACAATTGCACGAACATATACAAACATACAAATCAATTAGGTGCGCGCGTGCGCACGCACGCACACACACACACACACACACACACACAGGCACATGCACATCCAAACCAGCCTAGGCACATGCATACCTATCACCAATTCAAGCACATACACACAACACACTAAAAATTAAACAAAAATCAATTGTCAATACCTGCACACTCAGTGTACATACACAGATCACTAATTCATATATCATGCACACAATGATATATGCACACACACACACTCACCAGTTCACACACATACAACCCACCTACACATACACACCCATAAGTTCCTAACTTAGATGGTACAGTGAGTATGTTTGTGCTTGTGATACTTGGGGGAAGGTTAAGGTGAGAGAGAGAGTTAAAGTGTAGGAGTGAAAGTTGCCAGAACCAGGATTAGAACCAGTGGACTACAGAGAAGCTGGCTGAGGAACTGAGGCTTAAGGTTACTTAAGGTAGAGTGGGGCTGGAAACTGAGGCAGACAGCTGAGACATTGGGGAGGGGGGCAGATAAATGGTGGCAAGGAGGAGACAGCCAGGAAAGAAACTGAGGCAGAAACCTGGTTGCTCAGGGGAAAAGGAAAAGGCAGTGGGGATAAGACAGTGGCAAAGAAACAGGGGGTTGGAGGCAGAGAGGAGCTCAGGACAAGTGTTGGAGGTGGAAGTGAGCCAGAAGCAGGAGAGGGAGAAATGAAACAGAAGTTAGAGGGGTGAGGAGCAGAGATTGGAGCAGGGCCAAAACATAGTAGAGCAAAACCCAACTTAGGGGTCCAAATAACAGTTTTATTAAACAAACAACACACTACACAGCCCCATTAATTTATTGGTTCTCTCTCTCTCTCTTACACACACACACACACACACACACACACACACACACACACACACTGGCAGCAGGAGAAAGAGACTCAGTGGAAGGGTTGGAGTCCAGGTAGGGAGAGAAGCAGAGTCCAAGTCCTTGGTTGAAGATGGGGTGGGGGGTGATAGCTACCTATCCAGGCTGGAAAGGGGTCCTTGTCCAGTAGGTGTTGTCCAGAGGGGGTTGCCGGCCATTCCTCTGGGTGGATAGGTTGTGTGGCATGGGGTTGGTCCAGATGAAAAGGGCATCCCAAGGAGGCAGTCTTTACTACCCCTTTTATGGGGCAGATTACCTCTGATCTCCTATGGGGAGGGCCTGTCCAGGCAATGTCAGTCCTGTTCCAGAGGGCTCCAGGTGTTCTTACTGAGCATGTGCAGCTTGGTGCAATGGTGGGTTGCCTCATCTTTTGTTTCTTGAATGCTGAGGGTGGTTCCAATGGCTGGGTCGTTGGTCCAGGTATTGGTGTTGATGGTTCGGTCATTCAGAAGGAGCTATTTTTAGACCTACTGCCATTGTCTCTCAAGCACCCTCATTCATCCCCATTCATTCAGGAACCAAATTACATAGGAGGGGTAGTATGAGTCAGGTTACACAACTGGGCCTGGGGATAAGATGGAGGCTTGACATTACAAGATGGAATCTTGACATGATTTATGCTAACTTACATATATAGGCCTAAAACAGTAATCACCCACTATAAAAGCAGTAAAAAAATCAATACAAACATAATAATTATCACTTATAAAACAGTGGATATCTATATCAAAATAGCAGGGCACTTATTTGCAAAGAGGGGAAAGAAAAATAAAACTTACTACCTAAAATAAAATGTTAAAGCTTATCCTACATCTTAACTTACTTATACTTATCTATACGGAATAGAGGGGGAGAGAAAAAGTGAGAAATGGTTGGGGAAGGGGAGGGAATGCATTTTAAAATAAATAAAAAAAGAAAAACTAGGGGTTTTGCTACACAGCCAAAAGCCTATGTTGTATTTAGCTTTGTTTTTTCACTGGTGCTCTTCAGTTTACATTTTCACTTCTAAGTTATCAGTGTTAATATGAATGATAAATGTCATGTTTGCCATCATCAGAAGCTTTAATGGGAGAAAAAAAAGTTTTCTATTGTACAGGATAGTACTGTACCTTTATTATTATTCAGGTCACACTAAGTTTACCAAGTCCCCAGCAGTATTGAATGCCCCTTGAATGCTGATGGATACAATAAATGCTTGTGAAGAGCGTGAGTGCTCCTTCTTTTGGTGTAGTTAGAGAAGTGTAATAGGGTGAGTGCAGCTGTTCAGTGCACCCAGTCTACATTCATGCAGCTTATTTTAAGCTATGTGAACAGACCAGGAGTGGTCTGTCCAACCATGTTCTGCTCCTGGGAGCTGTGCAGGGAAACTGGTATAAGTAACTTCAGGTTGGGGAAGGGGTGAGGGGTATTATGGGGCCATTGAGGGGTGGGGATTCTCAGGTCTTGGAGAATGTTGGTGGGTCTGCAGGGGAGTTACCCAGATGGAAAGGGGATCAGGGGGATAAAAATAGCGCAGTCAGGGTCAGGAAGATGGGAATAGTGCTGCCTCAAGGCTGTGGTGAGCTGCTGGGCTTTCCTAGCATCAGGAAGCTCTGTGAACATGTAGTCATTTAGCAGATCAGGTTAGTTTTTTCTTAGATAGGGTTAGCCCACTCTCAGTCTAAATTAGTGCACTTACTCAAGTGAACTAATTTAGACTGGGCATGCCATTTCTTGAGTGATATAAGCCCTCTGAATGCCTATACAATTGGACATTTAGATTGACTTAACCCTGATTATGTCAATCTAAATGCAATGCCTGTACATACCCATAGATGGGATAACCTCTACCTCAGTTTTTCAAACCATTTCCCCCTTACTGACCAGATGGGTCCCAAGACCTTCCTTGTGAGTAGCATCAAGAAGGTCTCTCCCATTTAGTCTTGCTCTCCATTATAACGATTAGATTTTACCTCTATTCACATATTTAAATATATTTTTAATTTTGTTAATGAATACATTGTATCAAAAGTATCAATGATTTTGACTAAAATAGTGGGGTAAAACTACCAGTAAATAGATTAAATATGACTACTCTTAAAGAGGACCCTCTCAGTCATCAGTAGCTTAGCACTTAAAGGTGTTCTTGCAATAGATAAGAAAACTGTTCACAAATAGTAATCAAATGAGTTTTCCTTTGAAATTCAAATGTGCCTGCCTCTGTTTAGAACTAGTGACCCCAGCTGTCTTGGTGATTACCTGGACTAAGTACAATTATTCATGATTGACAAACAATGTGTTCATTGTATTTTTGTAAATACAGGGTACATCTCTATGTGTAATTAATGCAAAGCAATAAACTCCGGAGCAGTCCAATCCAGAGTAAACTGCTCCTGGGCATAGCATCTACACTTGTGCCTGGGACAGCAGCAATCTGATCCAGAGCAGAGCAGGCCCCTGGCTGGCTGAGCTGACCAGGTGCAATTTATGCCCCGATCAGCATCTATGTACGTGTTTCAGTGTTATTGTTTACTCCACTGTAAGACTATCCCTGACAGTAGTGTCTTATGGTGGAGTTAATTAGTTTCCTGCATCCAAATACTGGTGCATGTGATGGTGACGCTTTATAGGGGGTGTCTACACATGCATTTGATGTGGCAGCAGTTTACTCATGAGTAAACTACTCATAAGTAAATGCTCCCAGGCAGATATCTACACGTTCAGGGAAGTGGCAGCATATTTGCTGCTAATGGCAGCAAACTGCTCCCACTTACTGGGGCCCTGCAGTGGGCCCCAGCTGCCACTACGGGGAGCTCTAGGCTCCCTGGGTGCTAGCCCAGGGGTTGGCAGGGAGCACCAGGCCAGAAGACAGCTATCTCCTGGCTGGGGCTGGGACATTGCACCCTGCCCCTGAGGGGCTGTCTGCTGCCAGGGTGGGACCAATGTCCCCCTGCCCTGGCAGGAGGAAACTCCTGGCCATGGCTCTCTAATTGGGGCAGGGGACTTGGAAAAAGATGCAGGGGAAGGGAAGGTTCCAGCCCCCTGCTCTGATCCAATGGTGGGGCAGCTAGTAGCTAGGCAAGCCTCATGCCTTGATCACCTGACTGGGGCAAAGGGATCGGTGATGAAGTGAGTAATGGCTCACAACAACTTTTGCATCTCTGATTCAATTAGTCTATAAGGTGTACCAATACTTCACCTTCTGTCAGCTTTGGGAATGAAGAGCTTGATTGTGCAGCCATTACATATAGGGGCATTCCCATCGACTTCAGCATGATGGCTCAGGCGAGCAGTTTAAGGTTATTTTAGGAGAAGAGAGGAAATCATTTATCTTTGGCAACTTGAATCGAGAGCTGTGATTTATCCAAAGTTCTAACGGCACCACAGAATTTTGAGCAGTGCTATTAGTGTTGCCAAAACATTCTCATTCATATGTGAATATTAACAATAGGAAAGAATACATTGGTTTTGTGTTCATTTATTTGACTCCCAACCAAGAATGAATTCACTCTAGAACTCATTCACTCAGATTTATCCTACTCTTTGGGCACCTACACATGTGCCAGACATCTGTTCTGACACGGACACATTAGAACAGACTTGATTAATTGGGTCTGCTGGAGCATGCTAATTAGCACGCTCCAGCAGCCTCCACATCACATGTATTCAGCATGCCTGCCCTTCAAAACAGCAGTGGGGGTGCCTTAACTAAAGCTTGTCAAATAAGTTTTAGTTAAAGTGCCCTTGCTGCCACTTTGAAGTGTGAGATATTGAATACACATGTTACTATAATTAGAGCAGCTCAGAGAGTGGTGCAGCCCCCTCCACAACAAAGCATGTGTAAAGAGTCCTTTTTTGACCACTTAGAAACCTGGACAGTAACCCAAGCTAATCTATAATAGCTTTTATATAATTATAAATTATAGATATTCTGCTATCTTGCCTTTATGTTATGAAATAGTAGTACTCCCAAGCAGAAGAAAAGACTTGGCAGATTAGTTGCAGAACACATGTTGGTCTTTATTATCCTGCAGACTGAAATGCTTTGGTATAGTAGTGACTTAATAACACACACACTATGTAAATGTTCACTTGACTTTTAAAACAGGACTCAAATCATTAATATTAATGACTCCTGCATGTTCACTTTCACAGATATTCAAATCCCTAACCTTGACTAGTACAACTTCTCAGTAAGATGGTTTTTAGCTGCATTCCTGCATTTTAGATGAAAATGAATATTGAATTGTAATTTCAATCTCTAAATTCATAATTCATGTTATATTGATTAGTTAAATAAGAGATATAGACAGAAGACGGAAGCAGCACCACATCGTTCATTTAACTAATCACCACAACACAAATTATAATTATAATCTGAAATCTATTTGCAAACAGTCTGCAGACTATAAATTCTTAAATTAATATATTTAAAAATATTTAAGTAAAAACACATTCCAGAAGTTTCAAACTGTTTGAAAACAATTCACAAAATAAGATGAAATGTGTCAATACATTGCTAGTTATTACATATTTGCTCAACTAAATGCAGTCCTGACTTTTGCTTCTGAACTGCTTATGTATTGAATATTGTAGTGCTTGATTTTGATGGAACTGGGGTGTTTTAAATATCCAGTTGCTCAAGTTGTTCTATAATCAATTACTTCTTCACCAATAGTATTATCATGCATTATGAACACACATTTGTAGGTGGACAGCCCGATTAAGAGATTTGTCTTCTGAATATATTCCAGGGTCATCTTTCACTTATGTGAGAATAGCAAATGATTGACCATAATTACTGCTTTGATAAATAGAGATTTACCTATGTTCCATCCCTTAATCAGATGAAGCACAAGTATGTTTGTGACTGTTGTGCATAGAATTCTTTTGGGAAAAAATGCTATTGTGTAAATACTGTCATACACCCATCTTCTCCCAAATTTTTATTCAATTTACAAATTTTTATTCAACTCAGGCCAACTGCAGTGCACACTAGGCAAAGACATTTGGGATACTGTTGTATGTAGAATTGAAAGACAACAGACAGAACAGGACATTTGTAGATATTCTTGGAAATGCATCGTTACTGCATTTGCAGGAGCAGTCAAACATATGAAAAACCGTGTCTATTTTATTTCCTAATCCAATAGGGTAGTAGAGACATTTGAACCATTAATCTGTAATTATAATCACAGCAGTCAAAATGAGAGAGGAGCTGGAATAAAGTGGTGAAAGAAATAGGGAGAATAGGAATTCTATTAATCTAATTAGAAAATGAAGGAGAATCTAGCCTGATATAGACTTGGTCATATTTAGGACAGAATACAATAATACAGTACAGTACAATGTATAAAGCATTACTCAATGTATAAGAAATATTGGCCTTATTCAGGAAATTTTTCCATTGCTATGGATAGTAGTTTTGCCTGAGAAGGACTATGGGTTTGAAACCAATAAGTACATAGCTTGCAAGAATCAGACCTGATTCATAGATTGTAAGGCCAGAAGGGTCCTTGGAAGATCATCGGGTCCAGCCTCCTGCACCAAGCAGGAAAGATAACTGAGGGTCAGGTGACCCAGCGAGGTGACTGTCTAGTCTCCTCTTGAAGATTTCCAGGGTAGGTGATTGCATCACCTCTGGAGGGAGCTTATTTCACAGTCTGGACACCCTAACTTTGAAGAAGTTTTTCCTAATGTTGAGCCTGAATTGATTTTCCAGGTGTTTGTAGACATTACTCCTAGTTTTCCCCTCAGGTAATATAATGATTAAATTAATTAGGTTGTAGTGAACATTAAAGATGCATTTGATTCTGGGTTTTTTATAATGGAAAATCAAAGATCCTTCTGTCCTCTTTGCTCAACAGGACACAGGTCCCCCCCACACACACATACTTTGTGGCACTGATGTTCCAGTGCTCTGCCCATGCCATTGCTCCTCACTCCCAAGCCCTGCTGGTGCCTTTCACTTCCCACCCACAGCCTTCCCCCAACTTTGCCAGAGGGTGGTCTCCAGATGCCAGAGCTATGGAGCTGGGGACCTGGATCCAAAGTCCCCCCAAGAAATGCCCAAACCTCAGCTGCTGCTCATGGGAGGCTGTGGCTGCTGCAGCCTAAACAGGAAGTGGAGCATGGAGCCAGGCTCCCCCTCCCCGATGGATGGCACAGCTGGAGCAGAGCCCATGGTGAGGTGGATGCAGGCTGACCGCTGTGGGCTCAGGGCTCACTACCCTGCTGCCCTCCCTCTGGGGCCTATGCAGTCCAGGTGTTGGGACCCAGTGTGGCAGGGCAGAGCGGGGCAGGGAGGCCAAGTGCTGCTGCTGGGAGCCCCACACCGCCATGGTGAGGTGCCCCCTGCCCATCCAGCAGCAGTAGGAGGCACAACTCTGTGTAGAGTTGAAAGGCAACAGGACATAACAGGGCATGGGACACTTCACCATGGTGGTGTGGGACTCCCAGAAGCAATACTGAGCTTCTCTGCCCTACTTTGCCCTGCCACAGTTACTTTTAATTTTAATTAATCAAATCAAGAACAAGACCTTATAAAGGGGGATAAGGCAAAATGTTGCGTTTATTGATTACATGAAGCAGATACATAAGCTTGGACACACCAGTTATACAAACAGACACACATAAGCATACAGACAAACATATAGACAGAAATACAGACAAAACCACTCCAGTAAGATGTTATAGTTACCAGCAGAGGTTGCTTAATGTTAGCACTGGGTGGCCAGCCCAGGCTCATTGAGAGTGATGGGAGTGGGGGTGAACAGACATGCCTGTTCTCCAGGAGGTTGCAGAGAGTGGATCCCTCCCCACCCCCCACCCCTGCCCAGCATTGTTGAATCCCACATTTATAGGGATTTCAGCACTTGGGGGGGGGGGGTGTTCCATACTCAGTCTTTGTTCAGAGATTGTTTTTCACCCATCTTTTGGTTAGATCAACTCAAGGTCATGTCAGTCATAAAAGTTGGTATTTCAGCCTTGAAGTTTCCTTGCTGCCCACATGACAGGATATTTAGCATTCTTTTTTATCATTATCTTTTTTTTGTGCCCCAGGCCTCAAAGGGATTTTTTAGCCATCCATTTATTAGTTTACTGACTGGTAACTTACACATTTGGTGCCTTGTTGCTTACATAAATAGTAACATCTTTCTCTTCCTGCCTCAGTGCTATTCTCTCACCATTCACCCTCACACATACACACACACACACACACAGGGCATACAAAGTTAATTTACTTACATTAAGCAAGGAAATACAAAATGGAATCTTCAGCTACTAATAAATACAAAAATAAAGGTTAACATAGCCAAAAAGGCCTACTATCTTACTAACATTATTCTTCTAACATTTAAATAAACATCAAATCAGCTCAAATTCATGCTACAGGACCAGATCCCATCTGCTGGGTCATGGAGACCTTGCGGGTGGGGACAGCAGGGTAGGAGCCCTGAGCCTGCAGCAGGCAGCCTGCATCTTCCCCTGCCATGTACAAATCTGTAGGCACATGCCCCCCCATGCTTCTCCAGGACTGTGCGCAGTGGCAGGCAACCAGCCCCCCCTCCACTCTCTGGAGAAGCCACACAGAGTTCCATCCCACTCCCTGCCTGGGCCCTGCAGCTGTGTATTCTGGCCCTGAGCCCCAAGCCCCATGTCCCACACACTCCACCAGCTTGGCTTTGGGAAAAAGCCCAGTTAGACGCGGGAGCGGCGAGAGACGCGCGGGTGAAAGCTCGCTGCACCCTCGCTCCCCCGAAGCCCCCCAGAAACCCTCCAGCAGCCGCGGAGCCCCCCGCTAGCCCCCAGCACAGCCGGGGTAAGCAGGGCCTGTGGAGAGAGGGGGCTAACCCCTTAGTGTGTGTGTGGGAGGCAGCGGCTGAGTGGAGCCGGGCCGGGTCAAGCCCCGCCAAGGCCCCTACTTCACCCAGCCCCCCAGGGAGCCACGCGACCGGAGCCGTGCAAACAGGCTGTGCAAACAGGCGCGCTTCTCTGCCAGCGCGTGAGTTAGTGCTGAGTTCGCGCGGAGGGTGTGCGGGAGGGCGCCGGACCCTGCCTGCGCACCCCCCAGGGTAGACAGCCCCAGCTGTAGCCAGCCTACCAGAGGTATGACACGGATGGGCACGCGCCGCACCCTGAGGGTCCCCTCAGGCTCCGCGGCCCCCCCCCCCCTGGCACCTCAGAGACGGCCACCCAGACAGAGCCCCTGGTTCCGGGCTCCATGCAGACGGAGCCCCTGGCTCTCAGCTGCGGGGGCTGCCTGTTCCTTTTTTCAGGCTCTGGGGCCTGGGAGCATGGCGACCTCCCCTTGCGGGGTCTGCTCCCTTTTGGGGTCTCTGGTGCGCCAGCTGGAGGAGCTCCAGGCCACAGTCCAGAGACTGCGTGCCATCAGGGACTGCGAGCAGGAGATAGACTCCTACTGCCAGGCCCTTCTCCCCCGGGAGGCAGAGGGTAGATCACAGTCTCCCTCCACACCAAAGGAGGACTCTGGGACCTCCTGCTGTGTCTAGCCAGGGGCATGGACCAAGGTGGTCAAGGGCCCTAAGGCCCGCCGCACCAAGGCCCCTCCCCCACCAGAACTGAGCAACAGGTACGCACCTCTTGCTGCCCCAGCAGAGCCTGCTGAGTTGCCGGCCCCCACAGGCAACATGGGCCTAACTGCAGCTCCCACCCCTGCTCTCCCCAAGACAAAACGTAAGGTGTTTGTTGTGGGAGACTCCCTCCTGAGGGGGACTGAGGGGCCAATCTGCCACCCCGACCCCTTAGCCCAGCAAGTCTGCTGCTTCCCAGGGGCCCGCATCCGGGACATTGTGGAGAGGATCCCCAAGCTCCTCAAACCCACAGACCACTATCCCATGCTCCTTATTCATGTGGGCACCAATGACACGGCTTGGAGCACTCCCAGCCAGGTCATGAGGCGCTACAGGGATTTGGGAGTGGGGCTTAAGGGTCTGGGGGCACAGGTGGTGTTCTCGTCGATCCTCCCAGTCTCAGACTATGGGCTGAGAAGGGACAGGAGGCTCTATGTGGTCAACCAAAGACTGTGGCGCTGGTGTTGTCAGGAAGGCTTTGGCTTTCATGACCACAGCCCGCTCCTTGGTGAGAGAGGCAGCAAGCTGCTGGGAAGAGATGGTCTCCACTTCTCTCCCCTAGGGAGGAGGCTCTTTTCAGCCAGACTGGCTGACCTGCTCCACCGGGCTTTGAACTAAGCCCGTTGGGGGACTACCGCCACTGCTGGCCCGCTGAGCAATCCTTGCAAAGCCAGCGGATCACGGCACTCAAGGGAGCCCACCCCAGCCCCAGCCCTGGTAAAATCTGTGGGCAAGGAAGGAGCCCCCCAGGGGGCACTTGCCTGCCTGTACACTAATGCCAGGAGCCTGGGGAATAAGCAGGAGGAACTCATTCTCCTGCTCAGTGAAAACAATTACGATGTCATAGGGATAACAGAGACTTGGTGGGACTCCACCCATGATTGGACTACAGGGACAGATGGCTATACCCTGTACAGGAGGGATCGTGTAGAGAAAAGGGGCTGGGGTATAGCTCTCTATGTTAAGGAAAGCTATGCGTCCCTGCAAGCCAATATTGGCAACCAGGGTGGATGGCTGGAGACCCTCTGGGTTAAAATCCGTGGGGAACACGGCACAGGGGACACAATGGTGGGAGTCTATTACAGACCTCCTACCCAAAGTCCTGAGCTTGACCAGGAGTTTGCCCAGGAACTGGCTGAGGCAGCTTGCTCCAGGACCATGGTTGTCATGGGTGACTTCAATTACCCGGACATCTCGTGGGAGGATCGCTCAGCAAAATCTGAGCGGTCTCAGAGCTTCCTCTTGTGCTTGGATGACCTCTACCTGGCTCAAGAAGTCTATGGGCCAACGAGAGGCAAAGTGCTGCTCGACCTGGTACTGGCTACTGGGGATGACCTAGTCGGCAACCTAGTGATCGATGGGAAGCTGGGTGACAGCGACCACGAGCTGATCACCTTCACCATCCGCCGAAAAGCTGGCAAGTCAGTCAGCAACACGCAAGTCCTTGAGTTTAGGAAAGCCGACTTTGACAAGCTCAGGAGGCTTGTCAGTGAGGTCCTAAGGGACTGTGACCACAGGGAGAGGGGAGTTCAAGAAGAGTGGTTGCTTCTCAAGGGAGTGATCCTCAATGCACAAACTAAGTCTATTCCATCTCGAAGGAAAGGCAGCAAGAGGGCACAGCATCCCCCCTGGCTCTCCAGGGACCTAGCAGACCTCCTGAGGCTAAAAAGAAAGGCCTACAAAGGATGGAGGATGGGAGTCACCTCCAAGGAGGATTATTCTGCACTGGTCTGGTCCTGTAGGGAGCTGACCAGGAAAGCCAAGGCTGCAACGGAACTCCAGCTAGCTTTGAGGATCAAGGGCAATAAAAAGTCCTTTTTCAGATATGTGGGGAGCCGGAGGAAAAGCAGGGGCAACGTTGGACCCCTGCTGAACCAGATGGGGCAACTGACAACTGACGCCCAGGAAAAAGCCAACCTATTAAATAGGTACTTTGCGTCGGTCTTTCATCAGTCCTATGGGACACCCATGCCCGCTACGGGACAGGGAAGTCCGGATGAGGGTGATCCCCTGCCCTCCATTGATGCTGACTTCGTGAAGGAACATCTTGAGAAGCTGGATACCTTCAAGTCAGCCGGCCCTGACAATCTTCACCCCAGGGTACTCAAGGAGCTGGCAAGCATCATGGCCCAGCCTCTAGCGCGGATCTTTGAAAACTCTTGGTGCTCTGGTGTAGTGCCCGAAGACTCGAAGAAGGCCAATGTGGTGCCTATCTTCAAGAAAGGGAGGAAAGTGGATCCGGCTAACTATAGGCCCATCAGCCTGACTTCTATCCCGGGGAAGATCTTAGAAAAGTTTATTAAAGAGGCCATCCTTAATGGACTGGCCGACGCCAACATCTTAAGGGATAGCCAGCACAGGTTTGTTGCGGGTAGGTCTTGCTTGACCAATCTCATTTCCTTCTACGACCAGGTGACCTATCACCTGGACAAGGGAGATGAGATTGATGTCATATATCTTGACTTCAAAAAAGCCTTCGATCTGGTGTCCCATGATCGTCTCTTGGAGAAACTGGCCAATTGTCGCCTTGGGTCCTCCACGATCCACTGGCTGGAAAACTGGCTCCGGGGTCGGACCCAGAAGGTAGTAATTGATGGAAGTCACTCATCGTGGTGTCCGGTGAGCAGTGGGGTCCCCCAGGGCTCTGTCCTTGGACCCATACTGTTCAACATCTTCATTAATGATGTGGACACTGGAGTCAGAAGCGGACTGGCCAAGTTCGCCAATGACACCAAACTTTGGGGCAAAGCATCCACATCAGAAGACAGGCGGATGATCCAGGCTGACCTGGACAGGCTCAGCAAGTGGGCGGACGAGAATCTGATGGTGTTCAACACCGATAAATGCAAGGTTCTCCACCTTGGGAAAAAAAAAACCTGCAGCATCCTTATAGGCTCGGCAGTGCTATGTTGGCTAGCACTATGGAAGAAAGAGACTTGGGGGTCATCATTGACCACAAGATGAACATGAGCCTGCAATGCGATGCTGCGGCTAGTAAAGCGACCAAAACGCTGGCTTGCATCCATAGATGCTTCTCAAGCAAATCCCGGGACGTCATTCTCCCCCTGTACTCGGCCTTAGTGAGGCCGCAGCTAGAGTACTGCGTCCAGTTTTGGGCTCCACAATTCAAAAAGGATGTGGAGAAGCTTGAGAGAGTCCAGAGAAGAGCCACACACATGATCAGAGGTCAGGGAAGCAGACCCTACGATAACAGGCTGAGAGCCCTGGGGCTCTTTAGCCTGGAAAAGCACAGGCTCAAGGGTGATCTGATGGCCACCTACAAGTTTATCAGGGGTGACCACCAGTATCTGGGGGAACGTTTGTTCACCAGAGCGCCCCAAGGGATGACGAGGTCGAATGGTCACAAACTACTACACGATCGTTTCAGGCTGGACATAAGGAAGAATTTCTTTACTGTCCGAGCCCCCAAGGTCTGGAACAGCCTGCCACCGGAGGTCATTCAAGCGCCTTCATTGAACACCTTCAAGATGAAACTGGATGCTTATCTTGCTGGGATCCTATGACCCCAGCTGACTTCCTGCCCTTTGGGTGGGGGGCTGGACTCGATGATCTTCCAAGGTCCCTTCCAGCCCTAATGTCTATGAAATCTATGAAATTAGGAAGAATTTTCTCACTAGGAGGGTAGTAAAACACTGGGTCAGGTTATCCAGAGAGGTGGAATCTCTATCGTTGGAGGTTTTCAAGACCTGGCTAGACAAAGCCTTGGCTGGGATGATATAGTTGGGGATGGTCCTACTTTGAGCAGGGGGCTGACTAGGTGACCTCCTGAGGGCCTTTCCAACCCTAATTTTTCTATGATTCTATAATTCTGTGCATACATGCACACTTGCACATAGTGCCTCCTGCCTGATTGCCTTCCTCCTGCTCCCCCCAGTCCCTTGCAGGTTGGAACTCCACCAGCCTGCAAGGGGAAACCCACCATTTCCCACATTTTTCTCCTTTGAAGGAGAAAAATCTGCATTTTCTCCTTGAAAGAGAAAATCCAGGTTTTTCTCCTAAAAATGAAACAATTCATGTTTTACTGTGTTTTTCCGTGACAAACAGAAAACCCAGATCCCTTGTAATGAGTGACAGTATTTGAAATCTATTCTTTCTGGGGAAGTATTCAGTTAGACATTGTGTCTTTATTAGCAGATACAAATAAGTTTGTATTTGCTTTATAAATAATTAATCATATTACCAAATATTCCCTTTATTCATATAAAGGTAATGCTTTTCTCTTCAATGTGGTTCCTTAGAATAATCTAGACTTTTCTGAATTTCTTCTCTTCATGAACAGGTGGTATGTTAAGCTTGGTACATTTTGGGGTATGGCTTCAGTCAGAGTAGCAGTGTGCAATGATATACCATAGCTAATCACAGTCCCAAAGAGTTCCTATAGTATGGGGTTGGGTGGGGGGTGTTTTAATTAGGGCAGGTCTTGGGAGCCACTCTAATTAAAATGCCCACATCTTGTGTATCCAGCATCTCATTTTTCAAAATGCTGGTGGGGTGCTTTAACTAAACCTCATCAAACAAGCTTTAGCTAAAGCATCCGTGCTGCCATTTTGAAATGCAGGATGCTGAATATATGGGATGCTGCAGCACGCTGGGTTCTGATTAGTCTGCTGCAACAAGTTCTAATCAGAATGTGTCAGAGCATTTGTATAGGCACTGAAAGAAACTAAATAAAGCAATGGGTTTTTCCTGCTATACATGAATGTTAAGGTGATTACTGTCTCTCCTGGAGAATGTAAAATGCATATATCCCGTACCTCTTTTTCTTTTGTGGTAGGTGCTAAAGCTCACACTAAGAGCAAAATTTCAGCCTATGTTAAGCATATCTGGCTACTCATTGCTGTCAGGATATCTTTTTGTTCTAAAATGTAGCCCAAAATTATCAGTGTTAGTGCAGTAAACTAGAAGTATATTCCTGTTTCTTAGCAGTACCCAGTGTCATTTGCAGTGATGTATGGAAAATGCACTGCATTTACTGTGAGGAAGTTTTGGGTAAGACTGACTTCATGCAGCTTTCCATTATGGATAATACTAGAAAATTAATTGTGTTACCAGACAAGAAAAAATAATATATAACTTTTGTGATCCTAAATATTAGCATACTTTTCTATTAATTTCCCCCAGCAGTTTTTGTAATGCCAGTATTACCTCACTTAAGTTTTCTATCTGAAAAAGGTGGAATTACACTTGGTGAATGTGTTTTAATTGAATTATAAAGAAGGAAGTCAGATAGTCATAGTAACTTTCTCACTTTGGTATAATAAATTGTGAAGACTATACTTTAGACTAAGTTTTAAGGACTTATCAAACAGTGAATCATGTTGTTCCTGCAATGAGGTATAGTTCTAAGATGTAGGGCCAAATCATAGCATTTACACATCTAGCTCAATGCTTTGCTAGTTCAAGTTAAAAGTGAATTTTCACATTTGCTCAGGAATTAAGTGCATGCTCAGTGGAATGCAGATGCAAATGCTAAGCCATGTTGCCATTTTTCTGTAAGTAGAAATGTAACACTGGTATAATATATTATGATTTGAATCTCACGTTCTTCTTTCTTTTAATCCTCTTCTCAATATGTTTTCAGGGCCCCATCGAAATCATATTGAAGTCAATAAGAAATCTCATCTCTGACTTAATAAGGGACGCTCATAGAGTCACAATACAACCTGTATTGCTTTTGATCACTTACTACTAGTTTAATATGGAAAGACATAGATTTAGAGTGAGGTAGCATGGGAAATGGGTCATTAACTGCAATAAAGTGCCAGTAATATAAGGAGACAGATTAATAATGACAATGACAATGTCATTGATGATGAAATATGCAAAAGCAACTGCACTTTTTAGATTTTTTTCCCCCAAATTCCTGTTAATTGCCCTTTCTCTGGGCTCCATTTCTTGCTTTTCCTATTTCTCCTGTTTTAATTTGTGCCATTTTCTGACAGGGACATCACCATCTGATTATTAATGATCATGAAATAAATGAAACTAAAAAGAGACATAAAAACATCAGAAGGTATGAATATGGTGGCTTGAAAAAGTTACTGTGCTTTAAAATAATTCCTTGATAAGGATTTGGGGAACATTTTAATAAGCTCATTAATGACTATCTAGAATATTAATTACAATACCAAACTCATTAGTGAAGAGATTTTGCAAGATTTACATTCTTTTCAGGATTTATACTAGAAACCTTAAATATTGCATAATTGCATTCATACTATGCATATTGGTATTTAAATTAAACACAGTACTGGACTAATCTATGTTTACTTAGAGCATCACAATTGTCCCTGTGCTGCAAGTCAGGGTGCTGGTATTTCACTTGCAGAATGATACAAAGATCCAAATTCTATTGCTAGCTTTTGGGTCTTGTGCACAGTTTGTGATTCTGTTACCTATGCAATATAGAGATGGTCAGTAATGTGACTTCATCTTAAACTGGCAGGGAGCCAATATGCCACTGTTATCAGCACATATGCCCCAACTCTTGTTGCCACCGATGAAACTAAGGAGGAATTGTACACCAACCTTGACCAAGTCCTTACTGACATTCTGGAGGGAGACAGACTTATTCTTCTTGGTGATTTCAATGCCAGAGTTGGAAGGGACTCTAACCTCTGGAACAGAATCATTAGCAAGGAAGGGGTAGGAAAGGTCAACTGCAATTACATCCTCCTGTTGACCAAATGTGAGAACATGGACCCCTCATCACCAGCACCCCGTTCCACCAGAAAAAAAGGCACAAGACATCATAGCAATGCCCATGATCTAAGCATTGGCACCTGATTGACTATGTCATTGTCCATGCCTGGGATTGCAAAGATGTTTGCATCACCCGAGCTATGCTAGGAGCTGATGATTGCTGGACTGATCACCGACTCCTCTGCTCAGTCATATCACTCAGACTGGCTTCCAAACAGTAGCTTCAGCAGAAGCAATGCCAGTGGAAGATCAACATTGAAGGACTCAAGGACCCAAGCAAGCAAGACCTCTTCCACCAGAGCCTCAATGAAAAAGTAGTGAATTTCAATCAATGACAATGGGAGAATGTAAGCAGTGTGTTGGGTGCCCTCAAGGCCACTGTCATCAGTGTCTGTGAAGGGATTTGGATTTTCTACCAGGAAACATGAGGACTGATTTGATGAGAACAACCTAGGAGATCCAAGAGTTGCTCACAAGCACAAGGCCTTTTGTGCTTGGTAAAATGATACCCAATGCCAAGCAAAAGACATTGAATCACCAACAAGCCAAGGCAGAGGTCCAAAAGAAGATCCATGATGTGAAGAACAAATGGTAGGAAGACAAAGGTAAGGAGATTCAATATCTGGCTGACATCCATGATATGTGTGGTTTCTTCAGTGCCACCAAAGCCATCTACAGTCCTAGCACTCGGGGATCAACCCCCTTGAGACCTAAGGACAGAGGAGACTTGATCAAGGAAAGGGGAGCCATCAGTGCTCATTGAAGGGAGCATTTTGAAGACCTTCTCACTTGAGACTGTGCTGTTGATGAGAGTGTTCTCAACTCCATCCCACAACGCCCAGTCAGAGATGATCTCAGAATCCCTCCAACCCCTGAGGAGGTGAGGAAAGCCATCAAGCAGATGAAGAATGACAAGGCATCTGGATCAGATGGAATCCCCATGGAAATCTTCAAGTAGGGGAAAGAGAAGGTCACATCACAGTTTCATGCTCTCATCTTAAGGATCTAGAATGATGAGGAAATCCCAGATAACTTAAGGGATGCTCTGGCAATCTTCAAGAAAGGAGACAATTCCAACCGTGGAAACTACAGAGGGATCACCTTGCTGTCCACCACAGGAAAGATCATTGAGAGAACCCTCTTGAACCATCTCCTTCCACTTGCTGAAGACCTCCTCCCAGAATCTCAGTGTAGGTTTAGCGAATCAAGAGGCACAACTGACATGACACTACTGGCTTCACCGCTCATCAGCTGCAGAAGAAATGCTGGGAATAACATAAGCCTCACTACATGGCCTTCTTTGACCTCACAAAAGCTTTCAACACTGTCAGCCGAGAAGCATTGTGGAGGATTCTTCTGAAATACAAATGCCTACTAAAATTTGTCACCATTTTCTGTTTTCTCCATGATGGTATGCAAGCGGTGATTTTCAGTAATGGATCTATCACAGATCGCTTTGAGGTTAAAATCAGAGTAAAATAAAGCTGTCTCATCTCTCCAACACTCTTAATATTTTTTGTTGCAATGCTACATCTGTCCACCAACAAGCTTCCAGTCAGAGTGGAACTAAACTACTGAATAGGTGGTAAACTGTTTAATCTCAGCCAGCTCCAAGCCAAAATCAAGACTACCCTGACCTCAATCATTGAGCTTCAGTATGCTGATGATGCTGTAGTGTGTGCTCACTTGGAAGCAGGCCTTCAGGCAATTGTCGATGTCTTTACTGAGGCATACAAGAAAATGGGGCTGATGCTTAACTTTCAGAAGACTAAGGTCCTCCACCAACAAGCTCCTAATGGACAGTTCCAAGCTCCAGTAATTCAGATCCACAGTGAGACATTGAGTATTTTCAGTACCTCAGAAGCCATTTCTCACAGAAGGCTGACATTGATAAAGAAATCCAACATCACCTCAAATGTGCAAATGTAGTCTTTGGACACCTGAAGACATGGGTGTTCAAAGATCATGACATCCTATCCCAAACCAAGCTCATGGTTTATCAAGCAGTCATGATACCAACCTTGCTGTACAGAACTAAGTTGTGGACAATGTACAGGAGACATCTAAAGTTGTTGGAGAAGTACCATCAATGTTGCTTCTGGAAGATCCTTTGAATCTAGTGGAAGACAGATGCACCAACATTAGTGTCCTCCTGCAAGTAAACAGCATGAGTATTGAAGTAATGATCATCTGACACCAACTTTGTTCAGCCAGCTATGTCACCTAGATGTCTGACTCCACACTTCTGAAACATTTTTTATTGTCCTAGCTCAGTCAAGGCATACACTCAAGAGAAGGGTAGAGAAAATGTTTCATGATGTCCTCAAGGCCAGCTTAAAAAAAATGCAACATCAATGTCAACTATAGGCCAGTTAGTCTTACCTTGATCCTAGGTAAGCTTTTTGAGAGAATTATCCTGCCGCATGTCCACAAGGGGCCAGCAGGGGAGATTATGCTTAGGGGAAACCAACATTGGTTCATTAGAGGCAGTTTCTGTCAGACCAACCTGGTGGCCTTCTATGACCAGGTCACAAAATCCTTAGACGCAGGGGTAGCAGTAGACGTAGTCTTTCTGGACTTCAGGAAGGCCTTCGACACTGTCTCTCACCCCATTCTCATTAAAAAACTAGGGGACTGCAGCATCGACACCTACACAGTCAAATGGGTCGCTAACTGGCTGGAGGGCAGCACCCAGAGAGTGGTGGTGGATGGGTCATTTTCAACCTGGAGGGATGTGGGCAGTGGGGTCCCCCAGGGCTCGGTCCTTGGACCCACACTATTCAACATCTTCATCAGCGACTTGGATGGGGGGGTAAAAAGCACCCTATTCAAATTTGCTGACGACACTAGGATGTGGGGGGATGTGGGCACACTAGAAGGGAGGAATAGGCTGCAATTGGACCTAGACAGGTTACAGGGGTGGGCAGATTAGAACAGGATGGGTTTCAACACTGACAAGTGCAAGGTGCTGCACCTGGGGAGGAAGAACCAGCAGCGTACCTACAGACGGGGGAACTCCTTTCTTGTTAGTACAGAGGCAGAAAAGGATCTTGGAATCATTATTGATGCCAAAATGAACATGGGCCGACATTGTGGGGATGCGGTCAGGAAGGCCAACCATACATTGTCGTGCATCCACAGATGCATCTCAAGCAGGTCCAAGGAGGTGATCCTCCCCTTCTATGCAGCACTGGTCAGGCTGCAGTTGGATTACTGTGTCCAGTTCTGGGTGCCGCACTTCAGGAGGGATGTGGACAGCATTGAAAGGGTTCAGAGGAGGGCCACCCGCATGATCAGGGGGCAGCAGGGCAGGCCCTACAAGGAGAGGCTGAGGGACCTGAACCTGTTCAGCCTCCACAAGAGAAGGCTGAGGGGGGATCTAGTGGCCTGTTATGAACTAGTCAGATGGGACCAGCAGGCATTGGGAGAGTCCCTGTTCCCCCGAGCACTACCAGGAGTGACTAGAAATAATGGTCACAAGCTGGCAGAGGGTAGATTCAGACTTGACATCAGGAGGAGCTACTTCACAGTCAGGGTGGCTAGGATCTGGAACCAACTTCCAAGAGAAGTGGTGCTCACTCCTACCCTGGGGGTCTTTAAGAGGAGGTTAGACGAACACCTCGCTGGGGTCATTTGACCCCAGTACTTTTTCCTGCCATGGCAGGGGGTCGGACTTGATGATCTGCTCAGGTCCCTTCCGACCCTACCAACTATGAAACTATGAAACTCATGGGAGACTATCATCCAGGACTTCCCCAAATGGAGGGAGAGTCTGCAGCAGGGATCTCAGTATTTTGAAACCTCATGACAATTATAAGAGATGGAAAAGTGGAAGTGGCAGAAACAGCATGTTTTCTGTTGTGAACAAAATAAAAAATCCAGCACCTCGCACTCCACACAAGCACATGTCTGAACTGCAGTAGGGTCTGTTGATCCCAAATAGGTCTCACCATCCATCTTTGGATGCACAAATAAAACAACAATGGAAGACAATTGTCCTCGACTGTGAGGGATTGCCAAAGATTTTACTGGTAGATTAACACAAAGATCCTAATTCTATTGCTAGCTTTTGGCACTTGTGCAAAGTTCGTGATTCTGTTACCTATGCAATGTGGACATGTAACCATCCACATGGCTACTGAGGATACACAGTAGGCTCCCCACTGCTTGGGCAGGTACACAGTAGATAGTTACATATATTCCAGGTATCCATAAGGGAAAAATTCTAACCAGCAAAAAACGATGATTAGCAGGTAATACATTGAAAATGACCCTCCCATGTTTTGCCTTCAGAAGTTGAATGATTAGAGAATTCATTCAGAAAGTGTGAGATTTGGGTTCTAGGCTCCTTTCACAAGAAGAGGTTTGAAATTGTACCTCTTTGACTTTCCAGCTCAGTGCTTTAACCCAGGGGTTCCCAAAGTTTTTATGCTGCGGCCCAGCAAACTGCGGCCCAGCAGTCACAGCTGAACATGGCCAGAATTTCCAGCTAGAAGACGGATAAGGATACCCCTGGGTGTCAGGGTGGGCCAAACCCTGCACTGCCACAGGCCCTGTGGAAGGAGCCACAGCCTCTCTGCCTGGCTCTGGGGGCTGTGGTTTGCTGGTCTGTGGCCACTTCCAGTTCAGCAGCTAACCATGCTGTGGACCAGCAGCTGACCCGCCAAAGCCCAGCACTGACCTGTGGCCCAGGGATTGAGAACCCCTGCTCTAACCAGTTCTCTCTCCAACCCTCCTTTGGAACCTGAACCACTGTACTTCACATTTAATTTTCACTGGATAAATGGATGGGGGGCAGTCATGAAGTTTCTACCCTACTGGGAGAAAGAGTAAAGGCTAGAGCTAAGGATCTACTTCTGGGCAGAGAAGCATCCATCTTGCTGAACTGCACACTTTGTCACAGGTATGACCTTGATGTGGCTGTGGAGGGGGGCAAGTTTCAAAATACTGAAAATCCTAATGCCAAAGCTGCTGTTCATAACATGGAGGTCAGTCTGAGTCTGATGTATTATGTCGAGGGTCAAGGCAGGTCATACCCTGGAATTGTTTTTGAAACAATTGTTTTTGAAAGGTGGAATGAAGGATAAAATATAGTTTCTTGAAGTAAGTAACTGAGTAGTAGTAGCTAGGAAACGGAGCCTGCTCATTGTTTTGCTCTCTGTCGACCACTGCATATTTAACTTCTGGTTTCACACACAAGCAGCAGAGCCTGCTTGTATTTTATTTCTTGCACATAATGCACACTTGCATTTCTATCAGCTGTTTCTTGGGGAAAAGATATGTGCTGTATATGAAAAAATATGGTACTTAGTAGCAGGTTATGATCTGTGACACTTTGCTTAACATTTTATCTCAATCTGAAGATGACATTAAATTGATAAAATTCAAATTAATTAAATATGTATGTGTACAATTTATTACTGTATACATCTTTAAGGTAGCTATTAAATTTCAATAAATATTCTATTACTTATACATTAACATTTATTTCCTGAACAATTATCCAATGACAGTAATTTGTTACTGAGCATATTAATGCCATGCAATTGAATATGTTACCATGAACACTTCTCAATTAAATGCTTATCATCACTGAAATGAAATAAACAGAGCCTTTTACTATTTCAATTCTCAAAAACCTAAGGAATCTGACTCACTGAGAAGATGGCTGACTTAGAAGAGCTAACAGACACATTTCAGATCTACAGATAAGGAGGATATAAATCCCTAGATCCAACTTTACATTGCTCCTGTTTTTCAGAATCTCTTAAGAAGCCTATACATGTAATAATTGTTAATCTAGCTTTAATTTTAGGCAGGTGGCCTGTAGCAAATGAATTTGAAAGCCTGAAAACAATGGTAGATACAGAAAAAAACTGCAGATGGGACTAGGAGCAGATCTAGGATTAAGTAAAGGAGGGAGGGTGCAGCTACCTAGTGCTCAAACCATGGTGGGGGATGGGGTGAGGCATGGCTGAAGCCTCTGAGCCAGTGGGGAATGCTGGGCATGGGGCAGGGAGCAAGTGCAGGAAGGGAGGATCTGTCCACCTGCTATCACAGTTCCTGGCTGACCCAGGTGCGTAGAGGAGCCCAGAGCCGGTCCTCTTACTTCATTGGATCTGATGGGCTGAAGGGTGACTGTGCAGACCAGCTATGTAGGGTGCTGAGCTCAGCCAGCGACAATGGCAACAATGGGCAGGTTCATCTTTTGTGCATCTGCTCCGTACTCCACTCCCATGACTTGCTGGAAGGAAGAAGTGTGGTGTGTGGTGTACCAGGCTCCACTGGGAACCCGCCCCTGCCACCACTGTTCCCAGTGGAGCCTGGCACACAATACATCATGCTGCTGACTGCAGTTCACAGCTGGAGTGGGGCAGAACAGCTTTGGAGCTCGCCTAGTACCTGCATCAGCCAGGGATAGCAGCAGCAACAGAGGGAAGATTTCAGTGCCTTTTAAGTACCTCTTTCAGTGCCTGCTTCTGGGCAGCAGGGGCCATGGAAGGAAGGAAGGAGCAATAGGGAATAGGTGCTGGATGAGGAAACCTACCCTCTGGGATTGCTGACCCCTCAGACACCAGTAACCCATGCAACTGTGGCCTGTGGCTGGAGTAGAGCAGAAGCTACTCTGGGTCTCCCCCTATTTCTTGGTCAATTGGCATTGGGCAGGTCCTACCTTCTTCTGTTTGCTACTTGCTCAGCCCTTCAGTTTCCCTCAGTGGTACAGGAACTTCAGCTGCAGGGAGAGGTTGCATGGGGTGCCAAGGTTAATTGAATTGTCGCACCCACCTTGAGATCCTCCCCTGGATGGGACCAAACCAACCCCAAATAAAAATATTTTTCTCCCTTCAGGTAAGTTCAGACCTGGGTATAGATTTTACTGCTTAGGTCCAATATCTGAATTGAACCAGAGAAGGAGCATGTTGCATAGACAGTTATGCAAATGAATCTTCAGAGAGTCTAAACGCTTCTAATAATTTGGCTTTATTGCTAGAGGACTTAAAGACTTTATTTATGAACATCACAAGAGTCAGACTTCATGTGACAGTATTTCGACTTGATTCATTGTAAATTATGTGACTAGTGCTGTACTTTAATGAATAGCCCTATAAAAATGATGAATAGTTCAGGCCATGATAGCAGGATGGAATTTAACTGGCAAGTGGGAGCATTAGAAAAAGAGTAGGAAATTATAGTACTTGTAATACAGGGTTTGCTTGTAAACTCTAAGGGCTTGATTCTGATGCTTTGAAAATTTAATAGCACTTTACTTCACAAGTGGTCTAATCGGCTGTATGTTCCTTTGTGTGAATGAGGGCTCTACACTGTGACCCGTTGTTACAACCTCAGTGAAATCAATGGGATTACTCATATAATCATGGGCTGCAGTAATGAGTCCTAAATATCTCAGATTATATCTACATAGAAAACTTATTCTACTCTAGAACAGTGTGTTTAAGCATGCTGAATTGCTCAGGGTTGGTGTGTTTCCTGAACTGAAAGAAGTGTACTTATCTCAATGCCAACTGACCTCAACAGCAGTAGCCTAACTGGGGGTGGGTGACACATCCTGACCTTGGGTACAGCCTGGTGTCCCTTTGTGTTCTCTCACCTTTTGGGGTATCCTTCAACCCCAAGCCCCATCCTGCCATCTGCTTCTTGACCACTGAGAACCAGATGAGGTGTGGCAGGGGCCAACTTCTTGGCTTGCAGTGCCTCAGCCTTACTTGTCTCACCTCAGTCTTGCCAGTTCTTAGCAGAGGGAATTTTGCCATGTAGAAGAATCACACCCTTGTCTGGTCATGTGCTTGAAAAAGATAGATTTCTGTCTTCTAAAGAAGAGGCCTGCCTGTATGGTCGAATAGTCTGAAATCACACTTACCCTGACAATAAATTATAAAAGACAAGAAAAAAATTTTCCCTATAAAAACAAGAGCAAACATAACAAGTTGGTAGCCATATGTTGAGATACAGACAGAAATATAAGAAAAAACAAACAAAAGGAAATATCAGTACAGTAAACTGTTATTCTGATTCTTAAATCCAAGAGTACAGTATCTACTCAGTCTATTAGCTGAGGGAATAAACTCAAGACCAAGACTTGCTCTCAAGGCTAAGCTTAAATATGATATCTAATCTGGCCATTTTCATGCCTTCTTATCATTCTTGGGAAGCCCACACTACGCATATAATTTCTTCCTCCTCCCTTCCCCCCTATATGTTTGCTACACCAGAAGTCTTTCCTGATCTAATTAAAACCAGTTGAATATTTGCATGCATTCATACATGAAGATAACTAATCCAATATCCTAAAGATACTGTCTCTCACAATTTCCCACATAACCTGAAGAGCCAGGTCATATTCTTAAATGTACCCTTCTACAAATTGTAAATTTATCATCACCAGGAAGGGCCTGATTATTTAACATACACATGTCAGATGACGATTGTCAGTGATTACTCTTCTGCCATTTACACTTTGAGCTTCTTCCAGGTGTAAAACTCATCATGCAATACTGACCCCAGTATTACTTACAAGAAACACATGTATACCAAGTACCATCATTTACATACACTCAACACAGTGTAAGTCAACCCCATATTTCTGCTCAAAAAAGTTAGAATTTTTGTAGATCCAGTATATAGCTCAACCCTGCCCCACTGAGAAGGGGTGGCAGAAGGGTGGCTGGGTGCATTGGTAGTGGAAGAAAGTGGCAAGGACAGTGTGTGAGGCACTGGAAGCTCCTGCAAGCTTGTGGAAGAGGCATGCTGGTGGGCTCTTGGGAAGTTGGATTCGGCCCCTAGGAGCTTGGGCAGCACATGGCCCACTGGCAGCCTGCCCAACTGGGTCCAGGGGATGCTGCTGCTGTGGAGGGAAGGACTGCCCCCTGCAACAGTTTGGAGCCTGCCGGGCCCACCAGCAGCTTGCCTCCCAGCTGTTGGGGAAGGGAGGGGGTAGGCAGGCTTCACCGAAAGCAGGATCTGGCCCCTTGCTACTTCTGCCTTTAGCAGGCTCCTGCATCCAGCAGGATGCCTGGTACCTTCTGGAAAAGGACTGGCTTACTCCATGGGCAGTGCGAGGTGTCAAGCAGGGGTGGGGGAGGCTAGGGGCATTGGGCAGGACTGGCCTCCCCTCTCCCTTGCCTGACACGGCACACTGCTCATGGGGCAAGCCAGCCCCTTCCTGGGTGGTGCCAGGTGTCCTGCTGGCTGCAGGAGCCTGCTAAAAGCAGAAGCAGTGCAGGGCCTGATCCTGCTTTTGGAAGAGCCTGCCTACCCCACCTGTAGCCCAGAGGGCAAGCTGCCAGCGAAGCTGGGTAGCCCCATAGCTGTTGGGAGTCCCGGTGCTTCCCTCTGGAGTGGTGACATACGCTGGGCCTGCCAGGTGGGCTACCAGTAGGCTGTGTGTTTCCCGAGCTTGCAGGGGCCCTATCCAACTTCTCCAGAGCCTGCCAGCATGCTGCCTCTCCAGTTATGCAGTGTATAAGTCAAGGTGGAAATTTAAGGGTGTGGCGGGCTCGCTGCTTTTGCCCAGCAAGCCAGGCTTGGAGAAGGACACTTTAGATTGGTGGAACATTTCCATCAATCAGGTAACATCTGGGAGAGGCTTGCCCCCTCCCTCCTTAGAGGTGCGGGGAGGGGGGCAAAGAGCCCCTGGACCTGATTGAAGGCTGTGCTTCGCAGGTCTGGCAGACTTTGGGGCAGGGCCTCTGGCGTAAATAAAAACTCAGTGTGCCAGGCGGGCCCAGAGTGGGGCACCAGGCCATCAAGAGGACCCAGAGGCATTGCCGGAAAGAGGCCCTTGTGGGACTGGCCACCAGCGGACGAGCGTTGTCTGTTTCAGAGCGGGAGCAGGAGTTGCTGGGGAAATGGGTCCCACAGGGGAGGCAGGCTTGGGAGACGAGGGTCTGCAGCCTTCATCCTCCTCCATTGGGGGCGGAGGGGGAGTCATGTCCACGTCCCAGGGCCCTAAAGGGGAGAGGCCCCAGGGAGTACCCCTTGGGGTGCTAAGTGTACCTCATATTTTGTGATTGATGTTTGCTTCATGTTGTTGATGTTAATATAGTTATGGGTACTCCTGAAGGGGGTTTATATTTGCTTACCTGTTTTTATTACCTATATTGTTGCCTGTGTACATCTATTGCCTTGCTACTTTCACTTACCTGGGTTTATCTGAGTTGATGCTTATATGTGTTTACTGTGTTGATGTCTTGACTTACCTGTTCCAGAGTGTTAATGTTCATCTGTGCAAGGGGGTTAATTATTGCCTGTGCTGTGGATCATCTGTACTGCGTTTCTAGTTACCTGTTCTATGCTTTACAGTCCCTCAAAGTCGTGCAATGTATTAATTACAGGTTATTATATATGGTGTCACATACCAATTCTACTATAAATATTTAATGTATCTTGTTCATATATATTTTTGTATAGCAATAAATTTGCATATAGTTAAGTGCTTTGTCCTGGCCTGGCTTTATAGAGAAAAGAGGGAGCTGCTCCCCGGTGGCGGGCCCCTCTCACAGCACTCTTGCCTGACCATCCCATCACTTCACTTGCAGATGGGGCACACCTCTTGGTGTACCTGGGCTACAAGGGGAAATTTTGGGGGTTCAAACCTGACTCATACACCATGAAATATGGTACCACAATTCATATATATCATGAGAACAGTAAGGCTGAAGACAGCTTGATGCCACTTCTATGTAGAGACTACTCATGCCATATTAGTAAAGCAAACTCAAGAAAACAGGCATGATATCCCACAAGATCTTCAAGCATTGTAGGTTTGTGACAGGGACACAAGCCTTGGACACCAATTTCATGGGGACACTAGAGTGGCATCCTTTGCAGGGAGTCCATGCCCCAGCAGCAAAAACCCTTCACTGTAGCTGTTGCAGCAGCAGCCAGGTGCATGGACACTGTGCTCCTCCTGTAGCAGAAACTGGGGTGGGTAGGCTATATCATAGCTGTTGCAGCCTGGGACTTTTTTGAGTCCTTAGAGCAGGTAGGAATCCCCCAGCAGCACTTCCCACTTCCCTGCTCTCCAAGGGATGAATGCTGCTAGTTACATTTAATTAGCCCACATGAAGTACTGTGCAAATATGGCTACACTGCTTCCAATTTAGGAGACACCCCATCATCTAGAAAAGCTCAACCAATTTGGACGCTGCTCTCGAGCATACAAAATTCATCGGGTAAATATAGCCTCAAAGTTTGCCTGGTGAAATAAGTGAAGTGAAATAATTTTCTTCTTGAAACCAGGAATCATTGATGAAATACTAAAAAAAAGATTAATCTAAATCACAAAAGGCAATGATGTAAACTAATTCATGAGTCATTGAAAACATGTACAGAATAGTGTGTATGTCATAGGGTTCCATGAAGGTCCTGACAGCACTCACACTTTTACTGTGATTAACTGGGCTGTTACTAAACTGGATGTCTCATGGCTACAAACTCAGGAAATTGTGAGGTGCCTTAATATATTTATTTGCCTTACTCAGAAGGTAGTCAAGGTCTGTTGGATTTGTGATTTGCTAAATGAATGTTTAGTTGAGAAGCTCAGACAGTTTTATTGGTAAGGATAGGCACAAGAATGAAGGCATGAGACTGTTAAAGGACAACATGACACTCATTAAATTAAAGGAGAATTTTTAGAGTTTTGTGGCTGGAAAGCAGGTCTCCATAATCTGCTGAGAGCTCTTTAGGCCAAAAATAGGGTATTAAGTTAAAATAGGCCTTTGAAAAGTTCCACTAACCCTTTAGTAAATAAAAGCTGTTCACAGCCTTTCTTAAAGGCAACTGTCTATGGATAGTTTGGAAACCAGTGGGGATCTAATAGCACTGAATTTTTTCTGTAACACATTAGGCTTCACCTAGCATCCCACTCAGTCACAGTGGAAAATTTATCTGACCTAGGAAATCTAATCTGCTTCCCTTGCCACACTGGCTGTGCAGTGACAGGCATAATACCTCTGACAAAGACTGCAGAGGGGCTGCCTGCAAAGGGGCCTGAGACTGTTTCACTGCTTTATTATTCTGATTTATTACTTTTATGGTTCCATGAACTGGGTTAAGAACTGTACAGTTGTAAAATGAGACAGAATCCTGATCCCTGTCCTGCAAACTTAATATCTTAAATAGGCTAGGGACTTAAAAAGAACATGGTGGCACCAACTCTGCTTTTTACCATACTTTCTTTCTTCCTTTCCACTTGCCACTTCCTCCTTTTCTGTTTCTTATTTTCATCTGTTTATGAACCAGTTGTTTCCTCTGGAATGGGACTCCTTCCTCTAGTTCACATTTCTTTCTCTCCCTGTCACCACTGACATGGAGTTGAGTATGAGAAGGTTGAAATATCAAAATAATGTTGTGTAGTAATAATTTGTTTTGTATTAATCTGATTTATTTTTTTTCAACATTTTGGCAAATCTAAAGTAAAGAAAATATATTTTAAGGTAGAACAAAAGGTTTCATTTAGACTTTTCTTAAAGCATAGGTGACTGGTGCCACCTTAGTTGGGGGGGCATGTGCCCCTCCCCCCCCCCGCAACCAGTCTCACCTTTGGGGGGGCCCTGCCTTAGTCAGGGGGGCCAATCGGTGCAGTTGCTTCCGGGAGTGGCTGTGGCTGCTTTTGGGAGTGGCTGCAGTGATCAGCTGGTGCTTGTGGGGGGGGGCATTGGCACCTCCCCCGCCATCACCTAAGTGGCAAATGTGGCCAGTCAGGGGTGCACCGGTGCTCTCAGAGGGTGCATGTGCCACCCCCGTGCACCAGCTATGTGTCACCACTGTCTTAACATTTCTGATTCTGATGTCAACACTCAAAGTCAGTGGTTTAGGGAATTTCAGAAGGGTGTAAGTCTAGAAACATGATGGACGTCTTTCCTTAGATGCTTTCTCATACTCACTTATTGTCTATTCATTGTCTGAGCATCTTGCAACTAAGATCAAAATTGTATAACCAACAAGAATGGATATGCCACCAAGCAATCTGTGAGATGTACATATCTGGCTGAAGTCAGTATGGGGATCTTATCTAGAACTGGGAGTTCTTTCATAAAGCCCAAGGCAATCAGGACTCATGGTAGAGGTGATATCTTTTATTAGACCAATTAGACTTTTGCAAAAAAAAAAAAAAATCTTTAATTGCAAGCTTCCAGACACAAACACCTTTCTTCAGGCATCAGAGAAAAGATTGTAAAAGTTCTCCTGGGCAGAAATGAAAGTTCATATTTCACAGGAGAGTTGAAGATGCGGTAAAATATGTTTGGAACAGTTCATTTTATATGCAAATTAGGCTCAGAGAAAAGTCTGAATAGTCTGTTTACTTCCAAGTAAAGGCCATAAGGCTAGGGATCTGATGGAAAAAAAAAAAAACAAAATTGTTTTGAATTGGGCCCATTTATACAAAGCTCAAGAAAGAACTCACAAGTGTTTCAGTATAAGAGTCTTGATTTCAAATGATAGTGAGCTAAGGTGGAGACAAAAAACCAAAAAATGAGTAATCATGAAGATATTTATATACTGAAAATTTCAGCCACAGCATGCTCTGAATCAAGGATTTTTGAAGGAAGAAGTATTTCAAGAGGTAGTAATATGGAAACAAAACAGGGTTTGATTTGCATATAAAACAATTGTCTGTAATCATGTCCTAGGCAGGATGACCACTTGTTTAAAGAATGAAAGATAGATTATGAAGTGTTAATATAATCGCAATTCAAAATATTTAGTATTCTTATGTGTAGCAAGCAATTTACATTATATATAAAAACAAGCTCTATGTACTTCCTTGTAAGCATCCATCAGCATGTGCCATAATTAGTATGCAAATGTTTTTTTTTATATATATATAATATTAAAAGATGCAGTTAATCATGCATTATTATTCTTATTTGATACAGGAGATTAATTTGGTCAAACTGTGAATTTCATTCAACTGGATTGTGAAAGATAGCAACAACAGCAAGAACAACAACAATAATAATAAGTCACTGATATTGCTTTGATCTCAGTTTATTAATCCTATCAAGATGTCCACCTTCAGGCATCTTCAGTTACAATGTGAAACTGCAACTAGTGATTAAAGTGATTTTTCACAAAAATGTTACATCCTTTATATCCTTGCATAAAACTAGGAATGACGAAATAAATTTTTAACTTCTTTTGATGGTGAAAGGTTGAGTCCCACCAGGCACTAAGATATAGGTGAGATGTACCTGTGAAAGATAATGGGAGGAAAAACAACAATGGCAAATATTCTCATATTGCTTCTCATACTGCTTCATAATGAGGTTGCTGTAAAGGACAAAACTCAAGGGCATCACATAGTGGGAGATCTATCATTCCATACAGGGTGAACATTGTAATTGTTTTGCCACTACAGCCAGTCTGTGTATTCCTAGATTAATTAATTTTTATTGAAATGGGATACTTTAAGTAATTACAATAGATTTTTGCTAGAACAAATATTTATTTTGCAAAAATCAATGCATTTTAATTTGTGCTGCTACATTTTGCTCACATTTTACTTATGCAATCAGGCACTCTGGAGCTGGTGTATAAGAACATATAGAAACAAAACAAGTTTTCATTGAACATTTCCTTTGCTTCATTCTTTTCCCTCTCCAGTGATTCCGCAAGGCTTGCAGCTCTAATTTTCTCTCATTCTTTCATCAGGCCTGTTGATGTACTGGCTCCTCTTCTAATGGGAGTTTCTAACCCCCTTTCTCATCTAAGTCTCCTGACTTCAAATCTTTTAACGGTTTTATACAGGCAGTGTTTTTAAGCTAGCCAATTTTCAATTCATTTTAAAGCATACTATTTTCATGCCTGTTTCAGCTGTGCAGTACTTTGCTTTCATTCTTCCTAACACTGACATCCTTTTGTGTGACTGCAGCAATATCACTATGGTTGCACTTGTTAGTAAAAATCCTCATAGCACAATCTACATTTACATTTTTATTACTGTACTCCCATTGGGTGCATCTACATGCGTGCTTTACTGCAGCTGTCTAATTAGCTCCACAGTAAAGTGTCACTGTCTACACAAGTGCCCGTTTTAGAGTGCAGCAGATTAATTCCTCTGTAGGATAGTACTGTCTGGGACAAGTACCTTCCTATGGTGGAGTCATTTAGTGTGCCCAAACGCACATGTAGACAGTGAGCGGGGCTGGATGAGGCACAAGCATACTGCCTGCTGGCTAGTCCCACACTGTTGCAACCTCATGCCAGCCCCTCTGTAGCACATGGAACCGGGCTGGAGCTGCCCCAGGCTGACAGCCTGAACCCCCGAGACCACCATCAGCCAGGGTGCTGCAGTCCCAGGTGCGTATCCCTGGGAGAAATAAACCCTGGCACGAACCACACCAGAGTTTATTTCTCTGCCCTAATTGCACATATGGACATATCCACTGTGCCCTACATACCAAAATTTACCATCATCCTAAGGTCTGACTGAATTCCAATTTAAATTACTCTTTCTTAGGCAGATTTAGTGGTCAAGTAATAAAGAGAGTACACAGAGCTTTCCCCTCCTTGTGCACCTGAGCAGTTGCGAGCTACAACTTCAGTTCATGTGTTTTTTTTAAGCCTATTTCTAGTAACCCTTAGGCTAAGTACAAACAGTCAAAAAGCCTGAGGCTGAACCAGTTCAGTCTTCACAGGTTAGTCTAAGCTGTGTAGATGGAACTGATAAACCAGTGAACAGACATTCACTTTTGATTCCAGAAATACAGCCAAATGCCTGCAGTGGCCTGAAGCAGACAGCTTGGGCCAATGCTAGCCTACTCACTTCGCAAGGAGGGGGTTGCAGAGGTGGTTTGCTAAAGCATCCTGGGATGTTGGGGAACTGTGAGTTGACCTGAATCTGAAGGGTATCTGGGACAGAAGTCAATATACCGATTTAACCTAGCTCAGTTAAGCCTGTTAAGTCTGGTTTTATCTTAAACTGGATTCAGCCATTTTGAAATCAGTTTATGTGCATTGAACTTCTGTTGTGTTACATATTCAGACTGTTTCTGATCACTTATAGCAGTTTGTGTGTTATTTCTGTTCCTAGTCATAAGGAACACCTGTCCTGGTAACTCCAGAAAGCATTGTAATCAAAAAGAGTATTTTTGCTGGAACAATGCATCTCTGCATTAACCTTAGTGCAGGACCCTGGCTGGTCCATGGGTAATGGCTCCTGTATGAACTATAATTCCTGTAAGAAGTAATAGAGTTACTGTCTCCTATATGGCTTCCATGTGAAAAGTACAAAAGAATGAAATAGAACATGTGTATCATAGGAGCACCCTGTTGGTGGCAACTGAGCTTGGGGCTCCATTGTGGTATGTGCTATTTGTATATATGTGAAGATTTCCTGTCCAAGGACTTACATTCTAAATAGAAAAGTCATAATGAAGGAGAAATGAGCATATATTTCTTGAAAACATTGTTCTGAAGATCAAAGAAAATGGCAGGTCTAAAATGAAGGCAAAGCCCCTTCACTATTTTAATATAGAGAAGGGTCCCTGTAAAGGGACGGCGTCCTGGGGTAGCCATGATCTCCCCTAATGCCCCCTTACCATGCCAAGTTAGCCTAAAAGCATCCTCAATTCTCACCTGCCATGTCTTTGATGTTAAATGTATAATAGGGAGGTTACCTTTCCATCCTCTTGGACACGGTTTTCCTGCTGTACACGGACCCTGTTCTATAATGGGTGTTTCGGTGCAACCCAGTCTTATGGGCTACGCATGGCTCCAACCGCCCCTTTACCACACCCCAAGCCTCGCTGATGGAACTGATGTTCTTTGGTTTCGCACTGCGCCTCACTGGGTGCTCAGGCTCTCCGCAGCCCTGTATCGCACTGCGCCTCCCTGGCGCTTGTCAATTGCTGCCCTCTCTCTGGGGCTTCTTGCTGTCCCCTCTCTGGGGCTGGGGTCTCCACACTGCTGTGGATCCCCTATGAGGCCTGCTCCATCCCCTAATAGCCTCTCCCAAGCCACCAGTCAAAACAGCAAACAAAACACCAGCCCCTGGGCTATAACCTAAATCCTAGCCACCCAGCTATAACATTCTTCCAGCCACCCCAGGGGTGCTCCATCCTTCCCCAATCTCGGGCTGTACCTGCAGTCTGGCCTCTCCCATCTGCTTGCTCTGGGAGAGCTCCTTTCCCCTTGGCTGCTGGCAGGGAACTCCCTTCTTGGCCTCTTCCTTGGGGTTTAAATGGGAGCCAGGCCCTGCCCCTTCCGGTCAGCTGACCACTAGCAGGTGTGGGTAACTGGCTCCCTCTGGTTGCCCTAGCAACCTGCACCTGGGTAGTCACCCCTGCTCTACAAGTAGCAGGCACCTTAGTGTCCTGCTACAGTCCCACATGAAAAGTTTGAAAGCTTAAGATACAAATATTTACTAGTTTTAAATATTTCCTTTTTTATTGTTTTAGTTCATGACAATTTCTTGTTTTATGTGAGGTACTGGAGATTTCTACATCTGCTTAAATTGCTAAGGGATGAAATATAACAGTATTATATTGTAGTAATATGCCTCACTGCACTGGCTGATATCTCCTTTTTTCTGCATTACTGTACACATCTGTGTTTCATTTAGGGGAAAGGGGCAAATGTTATCCCTGGCTTAATTTCACTGAAAAGGTGAAAAGGAACCATACTTCTTGTCTTTCTTTTATTTTTTTTTAAAGTAAGCTCCTAACCAACAGCATAATGCCTTTAGGTAGAAGGAAAAAACCAAAGTGTGCTGGTTAGAGAGTAGTAGTTTTGGATTTAAGGCACTACCTTTTTGGACTTAAGGCACCCCTTATTAGATTCAAAGCACCCCTTGTTAGACTTAAGTTACCTCTCACAAAATGTTAACTCTTTGTTTTCACTTATTTTTTGACTGAGGAAAAATAGAACAGCAGTTTTTTTCTGCTACAAAGAGCTCAGAGAAGTCCATTCCAATTTGATATCTCTGGCTTTATCTTGTGAATGATGTTTTCACACCTAATATTACATGGCACCCCAGTGCACCCTTGAAATTATCTGAAGGCACCCCAGGGTGCTGCAGCATCTTGGTTGAGAATCAATGGAGTGGAGAATTAGGAGACAGGTGAACTGACTTCTCTGTTGACCCTGAGACACGTAATTTCCTTTCTGACTTGCTCTGAGCCTCCATTTGTCACCTATAATATGTTGTTGTTTCTCCTTCACAGGTGAAGACGACCACATCCAGTGGGGGGAGGGGAAGGAAGAAGAGAGAAAAGTGGGAAAGAAAAAGGGAAGGAGAAAGAGAAAAGGAGAAAGAAGGGAAAGGGAAGAGAATGAAGTGGGGTGGAGGCTAGGTCACATGAGTATGTAGGTGAATTATAAGGCTGATCTTTGCTTTGAAAAATCTGCTGCAGCAGGGGCAGGAAAGCGATGATGACTGGATATGGGAGGTTTTTGTTTTCCTGGCCACATGTTTCTTCATTGCTTCCACCTAGTCATCTGCCTATAATTTGTTAAATTACATGGGCTCAGTTTTAGCTACCATGAGCAAAGGGCAATGTATTGTTGGACTCCTTACAAGAGCAACTCAGAAACATTATTGTTATTCAAAAAACAACACAACCTTAAAGAATGCAATGGCAAATATTTGCTTATTAAAGATGGGGGATTTCTGTTTATGTTTATGTCCATAAAAAGATGCATGGAAATAAATACTTAGCTTAGCCTTACAAACTACTGAGTTTCCTCAGCTTCCATTGACTAGAAATGGGGCTTCAGTTGTTAGAAAACTTCAAAATAAATCCCTTTACCCCATGCAAAAGCTCTGAGAATTCAAGAGGTTCCAACCAACATATGAATGTCAGTCCTCCATGAGGAACAGTATGACGAACACCTAATTTTTTTCCTAACCTGAATTTTTATTGAACTTAGAAGTGCCTGTTGCTTGGAAGGAACTGGACTGTGGAAATGCAAGGTTTCAGTTTTTAGGGAACAATGTAAAAAATAAAAGAATTCTGTTAAGGAAAAGAAAAGAGATTAACTTTTATGAGTAATTTCAAATGATCAACATCACTTAATGTATCTATGGAAAGCTGCTTAAAATCCTTAGAGATATGCATTTTTTTAAATAAAAAAAATGCTTTCCATTTCAGAATTTTCTATTTTTTGCACACTACTTTAGCAGAATGTTTTAATCTCTTTCAAAAAGAAAAATGCAGGCAGTTTTCTGTACATTGTCTTCAGACTTCAATGCTTCAAGCCCCAGGGAACAACAGCCTGGTTTGATATTAGCTGTTATGGCATTCAATGATACTTTGCAATGGAAAATTGGTGTGAAAGAACCAGGTTATGGAGAAACCTTGACCTTTAGATTGTTAGGCAGTTTGTACTGTCAATGTGTATTTGGTGTTTTGCAATCCTGGACAGAGACAAATAATATAAGCTATTAAGGGCCATGGCAAATGAAAGTGGCACAATTCTGGTGGAAACTGTGGTAAATCCTTAATCCTTGTAATGACTGATAAAAATAATGTAGCAAATAGAATTTAGCAATAGCATGTATGGAAGAGAGATGACAACTATGTGTTTTAGGACTTTATGATGAAAAACAGGAAGCAACATGCTATAGTAAATATTACAGATTACAATAAACCAATTTAATTTTCATGTGATTCTGAGATTTCTGGTAGGGCCATTAAATGATGTGAGTAGGCTTCCCACTGACTTTGCATTATCCTTTTGAATAATCTTCTTGACTTGCAATATTGTGTAAGCTTCCCACTAAGAGAAAATAACAGCTCTCTTAAGTTTCTCCTTTGTATTATGCACAAAAGCTATAATTCTACTTAAGAACAAAATGTTAACAAAGCAATAAAAAGAAGATTCCAACTAGGTATCTCAGTGTAGAAATGAAAATATTCCAGTGATTTTTTTTTTCAATGTAAAGAATGGAACCAGCAGATAAATTATTCAATTTTCAGCTCAACATAGAATTGTTATTCTTAAAGGAAACCACAGTTGAATTTGTATCTAGTATAATAATCCTGTTTTTTTGCAGGCTTTCATAGTTACCATCTTATGACTTCAAAGTTAAGAGCTGGAGTAGAACTCAGAACTTTCTACTCCAAAGACACAATTTTCTATCAATTACACATATAACTTATAAAGCACTGCATGTGTGCTTGGTGCTGTGCAAACTGATGCCCTTGTTAAAACTCGTTTGTGATTAAAAGTACTTTTGGGTCTATAGTTATTCACATTTTTGATACTCCTCTAATTCAAAACACCTATACACATGACCTATCTCTGAGACAAACTGAATGGGAATGTAATTTCCTTAATGTAATGAATGACAGTGTCACGAAGAGAGAGCGCTGGCAATGGCATGAACCGAACACCGGCAAGAACCAGTTAAGGAAAGGAGGGAGCTGTGTTTCTGGAGCAGCTGCTCAATGAAGCTAGAGCAGCCCTGGAGAGAAAGAGAGGGCAGAAGAGCCATGGATGAAAACAGGGAAGGAGGTGGGGCACACCGGAATGAGAGAGGAGTTGATTGGGAAGGCGGGGGTGAAAGGGAGTAGAATGCTAGCCAGCTGGGGAGCCCGGAAAACTATGATGAAATGGGAGATTTTGACACAGGGTTCATCATCAGGAATGCAATCTGGGAGCTGGCATGACTTTGAGAAACAGAAGAAACAACTGAGAACAACAGTGCAAAGTAAAACTTTTCTTATATTTCTTTTCAAGTTGTGAGTTGGGCTAGAGCAACATTATAAAGAAGAAACATAAAAAAAAGAAACAATAAGCCTGACATCATTTAGAGACTTAAAGGGGAAGACACCTTCTGGTTTTCATTGAACTGATACTCTTAAATAAAAAAGGGAAATTAGGCCCGTCGAGCCCAAAGGACAGGAACTAATTTTTTAGTGATTTCTGAGTCTATCGTGTGAGGCTTAAAGAAGTATCTAGGACATAATACTTACCTCCACTGAAGAAAAGGTTGACCAGTAGCTTGAGGAACAGGCTTCTGTCAGTTCTTTCAGCCCAGGATATAATGATACCTAAGAAACAAGAGAAACCAATGTAAAAAGTTTAGATAGATACCTAATAAAAGAACCGTATTATAAAGAGCATACTGTGAGTTTTCATCTTTGTCAACCAGTTCATTTTTATGAGAAAATTAATAACTCCGTTGTCCAGTGGTGTTTAAGTTGTACCCTCCCGGTATAAATCCTTTAACATCAAGACATGGCAGGCGAGATCTGGGGTCACTACTGAAGAAAAAAGGAGAAACAGGGAAAAATCAGGTAATTTGAGATCAATCTGGGCAACTGTGTTTTATATATAACAGGAGACTAGACAGAACTCCTCACAGATACTTATTTTTGAGACTAAGAACCATAGTATTCTACCAGTCAGAAAGTCTTGTAGTCCATTGGGATTCAGGCTCAGGTGAACCATTAAAGGCTTCATCCTGAACATTTATATTATGTGGCTAGGCTGAGTTTATAACTCATGGAGAGTTAAAAAGTTTTGAAGGTATAAGAACATGCTTTGTATAAGAAGAATCAAATATTGAAGAATGGTTTGGAAAGCTTAGATGGGGCTGTGTGTTCTAGTGAATAAAGTATTAGACTTATCAGGAAACCTGGGCTTTACTCATAGCTGTACCAGTGACTTGCTGTTTAGAATAGTTGGGAATTCTTGGAAAATATATTTTTGATTGCAAAAGGCTGGTCCATCAAAACTGAAACTTTCTGGCAAGAATAGTTGATTTCTTCTTCTCCTCCTCCTCCTTTTCTTCCTTCTTCTCTTTCTTCTCTTTCTTCTCCTCCTTCTTTTCCTTTTTATCCTCCTCCTTCTTCTCCTCCTCCTCCCTAGGTAGCCAAGAGAGAAAGGCATATAAGTGTAGACCCTTGCTGCCATTGGTAAATTAATTTCCTCTATGCACTACTCTTAAGAAAATCAATATTAAATGCAAGGTGCCATGACTCAGGTTGAAAAGGAGGGCTACAGAGTAGAATGGATAATGCTTAATGATTATTGCACTGTGCTGGTGAGTCAGAAAGATGCAGGGTCAACTTCCTCTGGGTGTTAAGAGTAGGGGGAGCTAAAATCTGAGTCTCCTGTGTCCCAAGCATATTTCCTAACTGTTGGACTGGACTTAGGCTCAGGTGCATGCATATGTAGTTATGTGTTCAGTCTGCATACTCATAGTTAGGTATCCACAATGTATGGTTAATAGAATTCTGCTCAAACTCCCACCTATAGTACTTGCAAACTACTATTTAGACACAAAAAGGACATTTACTCTGCCTTATGTGTTGCTATAGTACCTATCTCTGTGGCACTACAATTTTGGTTAGAGACTCCAGGTGCTAAATACAATGCAATGAAATACAATCCAAAGTCTAAAACTGCACTCATGGAGTTGCAAAATAATTTCAAATATTTCTTGTTCAAAAAGGATTCTTTAGTGCTTAACAATATACATATATGTTCATTAATAACTATTTACACATGAACTGTACACATACACATGCATACATATGCATGCATACACACACACACACACACATATCTACATACACTCAATCCAATGAGAACATATATGTTCATACATTCACAACATATTTCATGGTGTATAGGTCGACGTCTGGCTTTCCAATCTAAAAGATAAGGATTTTCATAGACGTGGTGTATAAGTCAGGGCCAGGCTTGCTGCTCAGTTGGTGTGGCCCCAACATTCTCAGGGGATGAGGTCACTTCAGCTGAGCAACGAGCCCAGCTAAGCCCAGTCCCGTCCCTGTTCCTATCTCCTGTGAGGCATGCTGGGCTCACAGGGGATGGGGCCTCTTTAAGCAGCATTGCTGAACGCTGAGCCTGGCACCATTCATAGGTTGAGCCAGCCAAGCGCTGAGCCCACCCCTATCTCCTGCAAGTGGCACTGGGCTTGGGGTTTGGCAGTGCTGCTCGCAGCAGACAGGCCCAGGCTCAGTGTTTGCGTGGTGTGGCCCCATGCCCTGTGAACCTGGTGCCACTTGCAGGGGATGGGGAAGGGGCTGGGCTCAGCCAGGTAGTGGCCCTTGCAGGGGATGGACTGTGCCAGCTGAGACCAGCCCTGTCCCCATCCCTGTCCCCAGTGAGCAGCGTTGGGCTTGGTGCTTGGCTGGCACAGCCCCATCCCATGCGAATGGCACTGGCATGGTATATAAGTTGACTTTGGTTTTTAAGACACAAAGATCAGGCTTCAAAACCTGACTTATATGCGATGAAATACAGTATATATTATATAAATTATATAGATTCATTATATACTGTATTATGTACTGAAATACTCTCTCTCTCTCTCTCTCTCTCTCTCTCTCTCTCAATATACATATACATACTGTGTTTCACGGTGTATAAGTCAGATGTATAATATATATTAATGTCATAACTTGAATAACACTAGTGAAGCTATATATATGTACTATATATATTGGTCTATGGAAGTGTATTTTGCCTATCACTGATGCAAGCCTGGAGGTCAGGTTTTCCATAGGAGATAGTATGGAAGCACTAGTGGAACAGAAAAAGGATATGCACTAACCAAAAGTGGTTTATTGTCTGTTAGAGACAATGAATCAGAAAACAGAGCAACAGAAAGTAAAAGATGCCCCAAAATTATGGCTTTTGTAATTTTGTGGACTTGCTGTAATTTGTGTTTTTTTCCATTGAATCCTTTCCTGTTTTCCACTATAAAAATAGATTTTTTCCATTGTAAAAAGAATTGCAAATTTGTTGTTGATGTTGTTGTTATAGTATAACATCAGCCCTGTGTTTGATGCACTGCTTTTTCTGGCACAATCCGTTCACATAAAACTGTCTCATGTAAAACAATAATTGTGAACCTTACCACCCATGACTGTATTCACAAGTTTTAAAGCCTTGATCCCAAAGAGATGTCATGTTTCTGTGACTTACTTTTAAAAATAATTGTTGTATATTGTATTTCTGACAGTATTGTTGTTCCTCGTAATGCTCCTTAATCATGTAAAAATTCAATAAATGGGAAAAGAGCAAGCAGAACTGACCACAACATTAAAGATGTTTTCTGTAGATAAAAAGTATAGAAGATAAAATATTACACTTTGAAAGCAGGAAAATTAATATATAAAGGATAAGGATACATTATTACAATTGAGATTATTGTGTTTATAAATCCTATTCCTCAAAACATTTCACATTAATATTCTGTGCCTTTATCATTTTGTATTGTACTTTACATACAGTAGTGGGCCTTCATTCTATGAGGTCCTTAGAACTATGTATTTGGCATACTCAAACAGATAGCAGAATGTACTCTAGTAGTATTGTATTTGCTGAGTCAATCCTTTATTTTCTAAATACCGGAAACTCCCAGTGAAGTCCATGGGTTTGCAGATACTTATCAGCAGGTAGAAACTGGCTCTTATTATCTGAGCTTTTTCAATAAAATTAAATGAAAAGACAAAATACCCAACAGCTACTAACCTTTCGTATCCTTTTACCTACCAGGATTCTTTATTCAGACAGGACATTAGGATCTAATAAAGAATTCCAGGTTGAATGAGTTGATCAAGTTTTGCAGCCTTGGCTAAAGCAAATAACTCTAAAAGACAGTTAAGTCATAACAGCAATAGCTCTGAAATATTTCAGTGAAATGATCACTGTAGAACAAAGTACATGAATTACTTTGCAAGTTTGTTTGTTTGATCTATGGATAGATAGAACAGTAGAGACCTCAAAGAATATATCATCATATTGTGGACTTTTTGAAAAAAAAGGGCAGACAGATTTATAGTATATGTGTTCAAGGGTTTGAGGGCCTGCCTCTTCCAGTTCTACAGGAGACACAGAAGGTGGAGGAGCAGCAGAAAAGAGGTTGAAGTATGATAATGCTCCATTTCTCTTTGGCTAGTGTGGTGAAGTTCTGCTTCATGCCCAAGTAAGGTAAATATTTTAAAGGCATAATTTATCACCCATCTTTAACCACATGATGCTGTTTAACATGCCCACATATAGGACAAAATCCATCTCCTTTGCTACTTTCATTTTTTTATTATTAAACAGCAGGGATACAGGTTTTCTCTTTGCCATGGAAAAACACAGTAAAATGTGGATTTTATGATTTTAAGGAGAAAAATACAGATTTTCTTCTTTAAAGGAGAAAAATGTTGGAATTTTGGTGGGTTTGCCCTTGAGGGCTGGAAGAGTTCCAGCCTCCAAGGGAATGGGGGGAGTAAGAGTGGAGCACTACATGCCAGCCAGCCAGCCTGGAGGGCAGCTCACTCCAGGTAGGACTGGGGGTGGGAATTGAGGCCCCCATAGTGAGGGAGGGAGTTGGGGAGGGCTGTGGCTGGGGCTTGGGCTACTGCCGAGCTGGGCGGTATATGGGGTTAGTGACCTGGGGCCAGAATGTGTGGCTGCAGGGCCCGGGTGTGAAGCAGGATGGAGGTGTGGGCAGCTTGTCTAAGAGGTGCTTTGGGGGCTGTCTCTCTGCTGCTGTGCGCACTCCCAGGAGAGGTATGGGGGGCATATGCCCCCAGATTTGTATGCAGGGTGTGTGCAGGGTGGGGGCAGATTTGACCTGCCTGCTGTGGGCTCAGAGCTTCCCACCCTGCTGCCCTCCCCCTGGAACCTGGCATGGCATGACAGAGGTGGGTGGGGAAGCTAGGTACTGCTGTCAGGAGCCCCTGTGCCACCATGGTGTGGCACCCCTGTGTCCACCCAGCAGCAGTGGGGGTTGTGGCATGGAGCTGTGACCCCTGCTACTGCTACTGCTGGATGGGCAGGGGTACCACCAGTGGCACCAAGTCTCCTTACCCTGCTCTGCCCTGCCACACTGGATCCTACCTGCTGGGCCATGGAGGCCCCAGGGGAAGGGCAACAGAGCGGGGAGCTCTAAGCACATAGCGGGTAGCCTGCATCTGTCCTCCCCCATTGACTCCACTCCAGGCATGACACGCATGGTGGAGGGGGAGCAAGGCTTCATGCTCTACTCCCTGTTTGGGCCACAGCAGATTATGCCTCCCATAGGCAGCATCTGGGGCTTGGGCACTGCTGGGTGGGGCATGGGGCTGCAGACCTGAGTCTCTGGTCCTGTAGCTCTGGCAGCTAGGGTCCCCCTCTAGCAGGTTTGTGAGGGGGCAGGAGTGTGGGGGGAGAAAGAGGGGGAACCAGCAGGGCAAGGGGGCTGTGGCTTGGAAGTGAGGAGCAATGGCATGGGCAGGGCACTGACATATCAGGGCTGCTCAGTGCCACAAAGCCAGGGAGGGGGTTGAGGGGAGGGACAGCCACAGCTAGACCCATGTCCTGGTGAGTGAAGGGGGCAAGAGGAGCTCTGATTTTCCATGAAAAGAACCTCAAAATCAAACACCAAAATGTATAGATATTTAGAATTTATTTTATTATAGTGATTGATTGCACTTCCAAACTGCTTTAAAATTGTAAATATATCAATAAAAATTGTGTTCAACTGATACCTATATATTTAGTGGTATTTCATTTTAATCATAGAAAAATGCAGGTTTGGGATTTTTTAACTAGAGAATTTGCAGGCCTTTTTGTTTTAAATAAGAGAATTTGTTATTTTCAAATAGAAAACCAGGATCCCTGGTAATGAATCTTCCAAAATGCAGAATTTCTGTAACTTAGTTATAGATTTCATCAATTTCATAGACATTAGGGCTGGAAGGGACCTCAGAAGATCATCAAGTCCAGCCCCCTGCCCAAGGGGCAGGAAGTCAGCTGGGGTTATAGGATCATAGGGGCTCAGACACTAAAGGAATTCTTCCTTATGTCCACCCTAAAACAGTCTTGCAGGAACTTATAACCATTCGACTTCATCATCCCTTGGGGCGCTCTGGTGAACAAAGGTTCCCCCAGGTACTGGTGGTCATCTCTGATAAACGTATAGGTGGCCATCAGATCACCACTCAGTCTGCACTTTTCCAGGCTAAAGAGCCCCATAGCTCTCAGCCTGTCATTATAGGGTCTGTTTTCCTGACCTCTGATCATGCACATGGCTCTTCTCTGGACTCTCTCAAGCTTCTCCATATCCTTCTTGAATTGTGGGGCCCAAAACTGGACA
>NC_081827.1:203478666-203591136 GCF_030867095.1 Alligator mississippiensis | reverse complement strand
CAGAGCTCTCCATTGCAGAGCCTGATGCTCAACAGCAATTGAACTTCTGTTTGCTAGAGAGTGGTCAAGTGCCTGGCAGCTATGTGCTCAGAGGAAGGAGAGGGACAGAGACTGTGGTCTGTAGTGATGGCCAGGTCACAAACTCCAGCCGGCACTGGCAAAAGGTTGATGTTCCCTGTGCTAAAGTGTCAGATATGGTACTCCAGAATGCAAAGTTAGCCAGAACCTGGAGATTTGGCACTGCCTGTGCCAAGGAGTGTTAGTTGGCAAAGATGTAGTCTATTGGATGTGCCATGTAGCAGAGTAACCTATGTAAGAACAACTTTATATCTGGAAATTCCCAATATTTGAGATTTTTATTTCTCACACTTAAGTGGTATAGAGGTCTAGCACTAAACGTATTTAAGTTTTAAGTGCATGATTTTAAGTGATAATTTTAAATGCATGATTAAATGTTGTCCTGAGTAAGGAATCAACTAAATATGCACTCGTATATTTTCTAATACTGGGACATAAAACTATGTTAGGTTAACAATAAAATTATATGAAGCATTTTCGTTAATAGTTTTATTTCAAATGAAGGCCTAAGAACTTTTCACATCTGTCTTTCTGCAAATAAAGATTAGTTACTCCTATTTATTTGCTAACTTACATGATTGATAGAGAAATAGCATATGACAACCTTATGAGCATTAGAATACTTTTTAAAAACACTTATTTTACATTTTAATTTTTTTTATATTTATAAACAGTCAAAAAGAAATATTAGTCAAGGGGAAATCCTAGTCTGATGTATTTATGTAAATTTATTGCCTTGAAATGTTTAATTAATTAGATGGAATTAATTTCATTTACATATTTAGTTCATTTTCTATTTTGTCTATAATTTTCCTCATTAGGTTTTTCATAAAGGCATAAGTAATTATGTAAAATGCACTTTATAACAAATTACAGCAATCAAAATAGTCTTATCCTTACAAATATACAGTGATGCTGATTTAGGAATATTTATGCACTATTAACTTTTTGTTATTTTTTTTTCTTTTTGTGTAAGCAAAAACACGCAAATTTTTGTTCTGCTATTGATGTATTATGAAGATTTTGCAACTTCTCTATATTTTTCTTACAAGTATCAATGTGTGTATGTGTGTATAGTTATATATGTAGCATTCCCAAAACAAAAGAATTACCAATTTAGCTTTTAAAAATATAATTTAGTTTTCACAGAAGTTTTTTCTAAATGGTTTAAAGAGCAATTGACAAACTTCTATGAATGTCTAGAATTCAGTGGAGATTCAAAACCTAACCATATGCATTTTCAGAAACTCTTCTGGGATCTATTTGCTGCTAATAACCCTTCTTTACTCCATCAAACATAATTGTTCTACAGGTTTAGTGGAGGCCCAGCAGGCTTTTCTGCCTAAGGTATAAAGTACTTCCTGTCTTGAATCAGACCCCATTTAGGAAGAATGTGCTTTTTCATGCTTCAGCTGTAATCTTATATGAAAGGCTCACAGGTCCATTATACCAGGTAATTGACAGAACGATGTTGCCACTATGTAGTACAGCATGCGATGTCTTTAGAGCTATCCCCTGTGGGTGTCTAAGATAATGAATACCATGGGCAATTGACAAATTGTAGTGACAGGGTCAGGAATGGCATCCCCCATGTAAAGGCCTGAAGCACCTTTGTTACTGAAGCAGTGCATTATTTAATTATTTCAGTAGATGAATCTTAAATGATCAGATTTATGTACAGTGTAGATACCATTAGGGCTTTTCTACTTTCATAGTGCTAGACAGAAAGAGATTGGAAAACAATGCTGTCTAGCACATTGAGAACAGGATTGGAGCTGCTTATTCATTCTGACCTCCAGCAAGTTATTTGACCTCCTTGTGTTCCAGTCAAACCAAATAGAAAATTGGGGTAAAGTTAAAATCTAATCATAATTGAAACTGAGGTGCTACATCTGAGTTTACTTTACATGGCTAACTTAAATTCTGAGTGGCATTTACTTGGACTTCATTTCTCAGGCTGTCTGGAAAGGGTCAGATTCTTATATAGTGTGAAATGGCGCAACTCCCATGTACTTCACTGAAGCTATATTTCAGTGAAGCTGCATAGGTCTAATTTCTTTTAAATACAACAAAAATCTCCAAAACGTTGGTTCCAGACAAATGAGCTATATTTCAGTGAAGCTGCATAGGTCTAATTTTTTAAATACAATAAAAAATTTCCAAAACTCTTGCTCCAGACAAATTAGCATTTCTTTTTCATAATATGGTGCTAATAAATTCTTAAGTTCAATGTTGATTTTTCTCCCCTTTCCTGAGGCCATGTTAATCCAACTGCTGTTGGGGTTATCAAACATTAAAATGTGCATATTCTTCTGGAAGATTACATAACCATAAATACTTATCTCCAGCAGCTCAGCTGACCAAAATAATGATGCTACTTGTATTGTCAATAAAGATAAGGGGAGAAGACAGTGAACATTTTTAGTTTCATGAGTGCTTGGGTATAGCATGACTGAAAAATAACATGAAACACTCCAGAAGATAGTGACAAAATACATGCACTTTTAGCTTTTGATGTAACTTTCAGTAATCCTGATATAATGACCCTGTATCCAAAAGGGTTCATATCGTTGGGCAGAATCAGGCTACTCGTGTGACTGTATGTTAAGATATACTGTGGTAGCCTACAAGACAAGGCTGTAAAGTACTAAAACCAGTCAGGGCAACCTAATTCTGCAGCAAGAGAAAGAACTAGGACTTTAAAATTTATCAGGTCAAATTCAAAAGATAGGGACTCATAATATTGGCTCTCAGCTAGCACAGCTTGGCTCTCAGCTAGCACAGCTCTACCCCCTGCAAGCCCAGGGCCTCTTGCAGTGGACCTCTTGCTTGGCTTGGCTCAACACTCAGCTGGCACGGCCTCATCCCCTGCAAGTGGCACCAGCACTGCTGCTCACAGGGGATGGGGCCACACCAGCCAAGCATTGAGCCCAGCTGAGCCTGTCCCCATCCCTGTCTCCACCTGAGCAGTGGTTCAGTGCTGATCTCAGGGGACGGGGATGCTGCCAGGCTCAGCGCTCGGCTGGAGTGGCCCCATCCCCTGCCAGCAGCTCCATTCGCAAGGGATGGGACCATGCTTGCCGAGCACTGAGCCTAGCCCTGACTTATACATCATGTCTATGAAAATCCTTACTTTTCAAATAGGAAAGCCGGGGGTTGACCTATACACTGTGTCAACCTATACATCGTTAAATCTGGTAATTAACCTGCTTGATTTGAAAGGAGGGCAAGTCTATTTTTTGTGTGCGATTTACACACCACAATTTACACACTATAGAACTCCAGAGAACTACATTTTTAGGGCTTTACAAACAGCTAATTTGACATTTGCAATTGGATGCTTCAGAATATCCAGCTTTCCCAGCTTATCTTCACCTCTTCTTAGATCCTAGGGATTCAAAGACAGTAACCTGATATGGGCCTGTCTCTAAATTTTAATATAAATTTTTAATCACATTTAAGTTCATACTAAGTACTTCTGTGGGATGAAAACTGAGCTTGTTTTGTTTATCTTTTTAAAATGTTACCTTTAGGATTTCAAATATTTGTGACTGCAGCAAGGAAATATATACCTGTACAACTAGCCTGACAACCTGACAAAGAACCAAAGATTGGACACAATATACAACAAAAAAAAAAAAAGATCTGGAAAGGCTCTCATTGACTTCTTTGGGCTTTGGATTGGACCCTTCATACAGAAAGCTTAATGCAATGTAGTATTAATTTCCTTAGCACAAATGACATATTTTCATTACTTGATTCTGGTCCCATAGATTAAGTATTGTATTACTCAGGCCTTAGCACTTGTCTCTGCCACTTTAATTCCTGCTTCTCATTATAATTCAAATGCACATTCTTTCATCTCATCACAGTGAAGCACACTCTTTTCTGTGTATTCAGCAGTAAAATTCTCATTTTTTTATATATCCTCCTGACTGTAATTTCATCAAAGATTTGTTGGGCTATCATTTCTTGGATCAATTTTTGTTAGAATTATGGTCAGGACAGAAACATATTTTTGTGAGATGCTCTTTGCCTTCAGTATAGGGCTCCTTGTAAGTCTTTTTATTGAATGCCACTACAGACCAATCTTGCTTCCCAGCTCTTTATGTAACTAGTCATAGTATTAGCAGTGTCAGTTAATTCACCTTCTATTATGACAGTATAAAGGGACCAGTCCACCTAAATCTGGAAAGCTTTAGTGGGAAGTTTTCTTTATCTTAAGAAAATTTGGGCAAGGAGACTATTAAAAAAGAGCACCTCAGAGATTTTTCCATTGTTTCTTACTTTTCTCACCTGATTATCCTAGTTGATCTTTTTAAAAGCATGTTCTCTGCCTTCACTTGCTTTGTCCTTTGTAGAAATGATCTCACCATGACAAGGAAAATTAGTCAGTCATTTGAGAGGGGGCTGAAACAGCAAAATGTATCAGGGTTTGAGGCCAGGGTTTTGGCTTTATCAGTTATAAAGAATAGACAGTTGAAACAGATCTGGATCCAATTTTTCCAAATTTCAGGATTGTTTGGCTTCTGAATTTTGGTTTGGGTCCATTTCCACTTTTCATATCCTTCCTGGCTGAAATCCTGCCAGAGCTATAAACGGATAATTCCCTTTCAATACAGAGATGAAAAGAACATATGGTAGGGCAGTGCTGATGTCATCATAGCTGAAGGAGTGTTCTAAATCACGCAGACACAGAAGACTGTTATTTTTGGATGGAAGTATCTGCCCACATCTTACAGTAGGGACTACTACGAAGTGCTGAATTTTGGTAGGTTTTGTGAAATCCATCCGCATAGGAAGCAATACATTGTGATGCAGATTTCTTGCAAAATATCTCATTGCAAGAGAACAGCTAATCAATCTCCACTCTCATGCCAAATATGTTGCTTTGGCACAATATCCATAACTGCTGATTGCTTATTCATCTGGGGTTTTTGTGACAGAATTAAGAGCCAGATCCTGGCAAAGTTACTGATTAAAATATGTGATGTATTTAAATAGGAGTTCTGATTTACTGGAAATGTCGTTTTTTGTTGCCTGTTAACAGTGACCACATCTAGATGAAAGACTGACAGAGCAGTTGTTACTATGCAGTCATTTAGTACTTGCATACATAAGTACTGACTGCTCAGTAACCAGTGTTACTGTGTAGTAGTGTCTATGAATGGCTTTTTGATGACACTGACTGTGCAGTAGCCCATTACTACTGTGCAGTAGTGTCATGTCATGCCACATGATGCTACTGCACAATAATAATGAGCTGCTGCACAGTCAGCATCTCGTGTAGATGCAGCCAGTATGCTAAATTTGTATCAATGTGGAGAAAGTGGATGGGAAGTGTGGGAAAACTGGGCATGTATGGAAGTTGCTTTTTTCACCATTCAAAGCACTTTATTGCTGTGACTTAACAGAAGTGTATGGCTTTACAGCACTTGAAATGAGTACAGAGCTTTAAATTAACCCTTCTTAAATGAGATATTAATTTGAAGTGCTCTATTTTACAGCATCCTATAGCACTTTACCAACCTATAGTGCTTTAAATAACTTCTGCACTCTCATCAAATTTCTGACCAGTGGAGAAGCCCCCTGCCACCTAGCCTGGAAAGTTCATGGAGATTCAGAGCCCCCATCAAACACTGCACTTCTGTCATGTTTAAGAGCGTTGTAACTTTATAGTGCCCTAAAAACTGCTCTAACCATGCTGTAAAATTTGCATGGAGCACTTCTCTACACACCCCTTAATTCTATTTCCTTTATGGCAAACAGATTTAAGCTGTTTTCTATATTCTGAACTTGAATTATGAAAGAAATGATGAAGGGAAATTTAACACTGCCAATAGTGTTGCCTGAGATAATTTTGAGTATAAATAAAATGAAAAATAAAAGATCCTTCTTGTATAAGTGTTTCACTGAGAAAACATCCCATTAGCTAATTTCAAATATTGTAAAATGGAATAAGCAATAAATATGTGATGCTGTTCCATATCTAACTGAAATGTTAAATAAGTCCTCAGATTTCCAAGTTGAAATCATGAGTTACAAACCTGGAACTAATTTTGCTCACATATTAGATTTGCCATTTATTTCAATGAAGGTGATGTCCAGTTTGTGAGTGCATTCAGGTAGTTAAAAGAAAGTTCATTTTGTTGGATTCTTACTTTATGTATTCATCAATCAGATGGATTTAGCAGTTTTTACTAAATTTACTAAGGGTTTTTTTTATTTCATCACCAAGAGGGGCAAGCAGTGATGAATTATTCAAAATGAGTCTTCCTAAATGATGTCATTGGCTTATCCATAAATGCTTCCTTACATGCTACTCACTTAGTATCAATCTGTGCTACCTACTTGCTAGTTTACTGCACTAAGACCTTTCCCATGCTTTATATGTAGCTTATATAGACTGAACTGTGTACTTGTACTGATAAGCAGTTTTTACATCCAGTTGGGACTGGCAAAAACAGCATGTTGCAGACTGAACCAAAAACCCAGAACTACCCACCCCACACAGAAACATGTACCTGAGCTACCCCAGAGTCTGTCAATCCCAGATAGGCCTTGTCAGCCATATTCAAACCCACAGATAAAACAATTGTGGAAGACAGTCAATCATTCTCAATTGAGAGGGATTGCTGATGATCACCATTAACTTCAGTACATTTACTACTGATATACAGTTATTACACAAACTTAGAGCCAAGCTAAGTATATTTTTCTTCCACGGATTTAAGATCACACATTTCAATTTTATAATAAAAAGGAATACTTTGTTATAATCATTTTATTGTTGGGATGACAGCTAGCTATGGTTAATGGATAAGTGGCCTTTATCTAGTTGACTGTGTACATACTAGTGTGAAATACCAGTTAGTAATCAAATAAAAGAATTTGACGGAGCTTTGGTAAACAAGGCCTTCTAAATAGAGCATGTTAAGTTCCTGACAAATAAGCAACTTTTCTTGTACATCCAGCACACGTTGTATTCTTTATTTGAGATGTGTTAGACAGAACTCAAAGGACCTCTGGTTGTACCTATAATCTAGACTTATGACCTGAGAATTCTGTGTAGGAGTTATACATACATTCTTTTCTGTGAAGATTTGTCTGCCAAGAATTTATATTGAGTGTGGGAGTTTGGCTGCAACACATTTAAAAAATAAAATTAGAATGATCTGTGCCACTATTTTGTAGCTTATAACAGTTTTTAATACTACAGATGCTCTTGGACCGCATTAGCATACTTTATGGCATAACATGTAATCACAGTATATTTACAGTATGTCTAACAGAATATTTTTATTACTGGTATCTTAAATAGATTTAAAATATCTAGGGCTGGTTCACCTTTCACTTACATTAAGCAAGAGTAAATCCACTAGAGTCAGTAGAACGACTAGAGTCAGTAGAAAACTAATGTAAGTGAGAAGAGAATCAGAACCATTGTGTGGAATTGATTCAGCAGTAGAAGGTTCATTGCAATCCCTCCAAACCATGTCAGCTTTATCATAAGCCTGCATGGGGCTCAGTGGGTGCATCTACATTAGATGCTTTACTGTGCAGTAGACCAATCTGCTATTTAGTAAGCGTCACCATCTACACGGTGTAGGTAGCAAAACAGGTAGCAAATTAACTGCGGAGTAGTTACTGCACATTAAGGCATGTGTACATGGCTGGGCAGCAGGGAGTGACAGATTGTTCCCTCCCCCCAGGAGCTAGCTGCCTGCTGCTGGGGAGGTTCTGGTTGTGGAGCCCAGGCTTGGACAATGTCTCCCTGCCTCACCAGCAAGGAGCTCCTGGCCCCAGCTCCATAACTGGAGAGGGAACTGGGAGATTGATCTCTGCCCCGAGGACCTGCCTGCTGCTGGGGCAGGCTCCACTGGCATAGCCCAGGTTCCCTGGCAGCCCAGGCATAGCCCAATCTCCCTCTCCCTGACAGCAGAGAGCTTCTGGCCCTGGCTCTGCAATCAGTGTATTGGAAGGGAGATTGATCCCTGCTGCTGGTCTTTGTCACCAGAGCCCACCTCATTAGCAGGCAGCTCCTGGAGGGAGCAATCTCCCAGTCCCTGCCAGGAGACAGATGTCTCTTGGCCCCCTGCTCCCTGCCAGCCCCTGGGTTAGCAACCAGGGGAAGCCTGGAGCTCCCCCTGGCTGCTGCAGGGGAGAAGATCAGGCTGCTCCCATTGAACGTGTCCACACATGCAGGCATATGTGCTTGCAGCAGCTCAAATAGGAGCGGCACAAATTTGAGCCAGGGATTTTTGCCTCGGAGCACGTGCCCAGACAAGCACTTTGGTGTGGGGCAAGTTGTGCCACTTGGGGTAAAATAACCCTGCCCAACTCCTCCTGGATCTGCAGCCAGGGGGAGCTAGAGCCTGGGGCCAGCACCTGTGCTGGCTCTGCAGTATAAAAACCTGCCCTGGAAAGTAGCTCAGGTGTACTTGCTCTTAGGAGCTTCTTGGGGTCCCTGTGGCGGCGACAACACATTCAAATGTCTGCCCTATCAACTTTTGATGGTACTTTCTGTGCCTACCATGGTGACCATGGGTAATGGGGAATTAGGGTTTAAATCTGGAGAGGAAGCCTGAAAAACAGGTACCACATCTGAGGAAGGCAGCAGGGGCACAAATTACCCACTCCCGACCTGGGGAGGTAGTGATGAAAAATAACAATACAGGGCTCTTTCAAGGCCCTGTAATTGGAATGAGTACACTTTAAATCCTTTACCCCCACATCACTCCTATACAATTTTTTTCCTTAGTTGTCCCCCCCCCTCCCAAAAAAAAAAAAAATTAGTTGTATCTTTCGCTCTTTGGCCCCACACAGCAGGGGCTATTGCTTAACTGGGTGGGCCTGCAGGTCCACTGGAAGATACAAATAGACAGGAGCTTTTGGGGCCTAGCCAATTGGCATCTGGGGACACTGGCCCCTTGTGCCAGCTGGACTGCTGCAGCAGCCCTAACCAAGAGTTCCCTGCACCCTCCATTGCTGTAGCAGTCTGGCAGTGGGGGCTGTTGCCTGGCTATGACCTGCTGCCCACCTGCGACACCATGTGGCCTCAAGGCTGCGCACCTGCCAGACTGCCAGATGGGGGCTGCATGGCTGCAGCAGAGGTAGCTACACATCTGGGCCAGGTGCCAGTGGGCTGTGGCTGCACAGTTGGCCTTTGTGAGGCACTACTGCCATGTGTGCCGCCGCTCTGCCACCTGGGCATCTATTGCCCAGAAGATGTTCTCAGTATGCTGGTCTGTTTTTAACTGTCAAAGCACGTGTCCCTGTCCCCTCCCAGGTCAGTCACCTCCAGCTGGGTCCTGGGTGCCAGCCATGAGAAGGCACTTCTGCCTGGATCCTTCCACTTGCCTCACTAACAGGAATCTCTGCACACCTGCCCCTCTCCCCCCCATCCCCCGTGGCACTGGCAGCAGCAGCCAGCACGGCTGTGACCTGGCTGCAGGCACAGCCAGCAGCGACAGGGTGCTGGGTGACCCAGGCTCTGTACATGCTGAAAAGACCTGGCCTACTTACATGTGGCTTTCCCGGTCCTGTCTAAAGCCTTGTGCTAGTGGGCCAGGTTTGTTCAGCATGTACAGAGCCTGGGTCACATAGCATCATGTTGCTGCTAGCTGTGCCTGCAGCTGAGCCACAGTGATGCTGGCTGCTGCTGCTGGTGGTACAGGGGGTTGGTGCAGGGGCAGGAGTGTGATAACCCCCACTTGAGCCCCTCCACAAACCCACCCACAGAATGCACATCTGCCCCGCCATTCTCCACACCCCCTGACATCCCCCCACCACTCCTCACACACCTCATGCCTCCACCACTCCTCACACCCACCTGCACCCCCACCCCCATAACTCCCCCACCCCCACATCTCTACTTCCTGTGACAGTGCCCAGGTCCCAATCCTTACCGAGCTTTTGCACACTAAGTTTTTGTGCCCCGTATGCTGAGGTAGCAGGAGCACCATAGAGATACTCTGGCCAGAAACCAGAGCATCTTTTTTCCTCAATGTTTTATTTTGATACCTGCATATCCAGGTATCACATTTTGATCCCACACTACAAATATGCATTGTGGGGAAGTTTTTTTGTCCCCAGAGTGCCTCTTGCCACATCTCAACATAAGGGCTCATTTGGATGTGCCCACTGGGAGCACATTTGCTACCCAATGCTTCTACATGTAGATTTCTGCCCAGGGTGGGTTTACTTTCTCTTGCATGGGGCAGAAGGTAGTAGCCCCTTTGCCTTGAGCAAACGGCTGTCCCAAAATGGAAATGAACAGAGGATATCTACACTACTGTAACTTATACCTGAACAGTTTTACTTGTAATTTTTCCCAGGATAAGTGCACTGGATTGTAATAAACTACACTAATACAGAGCTTTACATAATCTGTCTGGCCTTTGTTTACACTGGTAGAACAATGTGTTGCACTGATGCATATATTTTGGTCTGTCTAAGCCCTAGGTGGGAGAGCAGAGGTGACATGTAGGGGGAATTCATCACTTTTTGGCATGCTGTTGAGAGATACTTGAGGAGCATCATTGAGAAAGTGTGGGATGGGGTCTGAGGATGTACACTTACATGAACTGAATTTCAAACATTCACATAGTGGATGCGGAAAATCAGTAACCACTAAAGCTGGAACAGTAGCTGCAGCCTGCCTGTGCAATGAGGGACAAATACAGTCCTTACCTTTATTTTGGATTATACTTACCAGTGGTTATATTTAATCTAAAAGACAAGAATTGTTGTAGACAAAGACCTCATTTCAAAGTCTGCATTGTTTATAAGCTCTAAGGTCCTGAGCCTTGGCTGTGGCAGGGAAGCACCTTGTGCAGATTAAAAGGGGGTATTTGGCAAGGATAGCTTTAATTTCAGCACAAGATAAGGCCAGTGTAGAAATCACTCTGTGCCTCAAGACTATCTGCTTCAGCCTGAACTTATGCCTGCCTGTACTGGAGAGAAGGGCTGTTGCATACTAACAGAAGGACACAAACTGGTCGTAGTGCCTCAGAAGCTAGGGACATATCCAGCTTAAATAGATACTTTCCTATTTTGATGGAATGGATGTAAACCCTGGCACATGTGTGTATGAATTTAATACTGTTTTATTAGCAGAAGTGTGACACCTCCTACCCTGTTCCCCACCCACCTTTTGCAGGTAGCAAATGTACTTGTGATTAGCGAGGTTTACTGCGCAGTAAGTGTGTGTACGTGTAGATATGTGTGCTTACTGAGTAGTAAACTATGTTATTGCATAGTAAGGTGTCTCATGTAGATGTACCTAGAGTTAGCAAGTGAATTTAAAGGATTAAAACTATAGATATGAGAATCCAAAATAGATGCAATTAGAAGGCACAGGTTCCTACATAGCGATGCAAAATGCCCTTCTAAAAATGAAAATATTGCAATCCACTCTTAATGATGTAAGCTATTTCATTTCAGTCTATTTAATCCTCAGCAACTCAAATGTTTCAATATTTTTTCTGGTTATTGGTAGCTACAATAATAATTAAACCCCTATATGGAAAAAGGAAAGCATTCTTCATTGTCTTGTAACTTGTTCAAACTGTCAGAAAGTGTACAGTGAGATTCCATTCCACTAAAGAAAAACATCTCACAAGATCTAAAAGGAATATTGGCTTGCCTATTAACTAAAACTTTGCAAAAAGCCCTCTGAAAGTTTCTTCTACAATCAGTTTTGTTTAGAGGCAATTGTTTAAGTCCCAATAATATCAAACCTTTTCAGATTATTAGGGTCAAATATGGAGCATATTAGGGTCAAACATTTGGAACAGCAACCTCTAAGAATATTCAAAATGGCCATATTCTTCCCCTGCCAAAGCAGTATTTTCTTAAAATCTTCTTAAAGACTTTTGTAGATTACTTACTTGAGTTAGCAATCAAAATTCCATCAGTTATCTGATGTTGACAAGAGTGCAATTAAAACTGTACAAGTAATAAGTTTGTCAGTTTGGAGGAAAGAAAAAATTAGAAACTGATTTTTCAATTTGCCCCAAAACATTGTTCAACTCAAAATGTAATGTTCAGTTTACTTTTGGAATACTAGTGTTATACTAAAGCCATGGACAGATATTACATTTGTATTACATTTCAAAATTCAAGGGGACAGATGGGCACACTCTCTCCAGGAGGACAAAAATGGCATGAGTGCTTACTACTACTTGCTGAATTAGCTGAGATTCATTATGGATGCTGCTGAGAGGAGGTTTTAGGGTGTCATTTAGGGAGTACTTTTTCATTTCATACCTTGTGGGTTTTATTGTAAACCACACTGAGCTTTCTTTGGATAAGGAGCAAATAAATAAGTGTAATATTTCTTCAGTTACATATAGCACTAAGGCATTTATAACACTACAAAGAAATGTCCATGGCCTAATATGGCTATACTGGGCATGTGTAGATGAAACAGGGGCCCTAAATTGAAGCAGTGTTTTTAAAAAAACACTGCTTCAATTTAGGGCCCCTTAAACCCCCATGTCATGCACACACCCGAACTTACCTGCCTCTCCAGTGGCGGGGAGTGGAGGGCGAGCTGCCGGCAGGTGGAGTGGTCCCTAGGCTGTGGGAGGGACTGGTGCTTCCCTCCGTGGCAGTGGTGGCCCCACATAGGCAACATCTGCCCACAGACACCCAGCTCAGGTGGTCCTGGGGGGTGCTACAGCCATGGAGGGAAGCACTGGGCCCCCAAGCAACTCAGGCAGGCAGGCTCCAGGGGGGAAAAAACGGGATCTTGGGCAGAGCCTGTCTTCCCAGGCTGCTGCTAGGCTGCCTGCACGGGCTTCCTGTAGAGCCCAAGAATTGCACAGAGCATGGTGCTTTGCTCCATGGCTGTAGGGCAGCAAACTACAACTCCTTGGAGGAGTTGTAGTTTGCTGTGCCCCAAGTCATTTAAGGTGTGTTATGCCACTAAATTTGTTACAGTGGCTAGAATTTCTGCATTACTGCACTGCCGATGCATGCAAACACCAACACCATTAAAGCGATGCAAAAGCATTTAACCTGCTTTAAAGTGTCATGTACACATGCCCCTCATTTCATCTATACACGGCCACTGTTTCTAGTACCAGAGCTAGAACAAAACAGTTTTGGTTTCTATGTTTTATGCCATGCAGACATACTTAAAAATGTTTCGGTGCTATTAAGTGGGCCTAATTTAGGTAAACACAAACTTCTAGCTGGAATGAAGTTCAATAGATGCTCTGTAGGTTGTTAACCTGCTCAGCTTTTGCTATTTGTTCTCCCAAAGCAAGTCAATGAAAGAATATGCAAGCATTTTAGGAGATTTAACCATTCATTTTCCCAGTATCAATATCAGGATCGGATGTTTAAAAATCATGGGTTTTTTGTTTTTGTTTTGTAATTTGAAAACTTTAGTTCTTTTTATTTGCATCCTATTTTGAGACTTTTTGGTGAATTTTAATCACCAAATTTTGATCATGTTTTTAATGTTTCCTCTATGATCATGACAGGCTAGAGAACTGCATAAAAGAAAAACGGAAGCTGAGATTCTTAGCTTTCATTTTTCTTTTATTCTCATGAAATAACATGGCTCCAGGAGCTTGGACTTTGAAAACCTGGATTCCTCAAAACTTATGATAAAACCTCATTTTCTGTTATGAACTAAGTTAAAGCATAAACAGTTTTCACTGGAAAATATGTAGGAGAAACCAAGCAACAACTGCATACCAGAATGAACACGCACCGAAAATCTATCGAAGACAAAAATACCCAGTTACCTGTGGGGGCACATTTCTCACAAGACAACCTTTCTCTCTGCAATCTATGAATTCTAGTCCTCAGAGGGAATTTACAAAAGATCTTTCACAGACAAACCTATGAACTTCACTTCTTCAACCCACTGGGTGCAAAAACTCATGGACTAAATATAGATGTTGAATTGATGACACATTATAACCTGCCTGACATCGGTCTCCCCAGGTAACCTCTTTACTACTTACCAGCTATATTCATTCCCCTTTCCCCCTTCTCACCTGCCTTTCACCTATTGACTACCTCAATATATATTTTCACTGACTGGCTCTCTCGCATGCATACTATCTGGCTTCTTTACCACTGTATCCAGGAATAACACAGATCAACTGCAGATGCTTCCTCAGCCTGACAAAGGGTATTTGTACCTGAAAGCTTGCAAAAAATAATTTTTCCAACTATTTGAGTTGGTCTAATAAAAGTTGGTCTAATATTGGATTTACCCAGAAAACCTTGTCAGCATAAACAGCTAACACTTATATTTGGATATCCAGGGGTCAAAAAAAAAAGCAGGAAAAAAACGGAGCAGTGCACTCTCAAGCAGTGTGCCCTTGCAGTACGGAGAACTCTGGACTGTGTGGTATGTGGCACTGCAAACATGTTTCCCGTACCATATACCACACAACTATGCTCATTTGGATGTGCCCATAAAGAGCAAAAGAGAGAGACATTCAAACCCATATCAGATCATCTGACTAAATTCAAAAGTAGGAAGGAGGAGAACAGAACTGATGGCACGGAGCTTTTTTGAGAGATGAACAGATATTTCTGGCACAAATGTTTAAACTACTTACTTCTTATCAGTTCCCTACTGACTGGGAAGATAGTGTATCAACAGGCTATATAAAATATTTGTGACAGCACCCATGCTATCTGAAATATTAATAAATCCATCAGATTTCACATTTGGGAGAAAAAGACATGAAGTGGATGGAGGATAGTATGCAGTGCATACTTTACAAAAATTGTATTTCCCCCCTTTTCATGTTACAGGTATTGTGCAAGTAACTGCTTAATTGTGCAATTACCTTAAGACTGGTAAAGAAATGAGAAAGATATGACCAAACACCAATGTGAGAGCAAGCCGTGCTCATAGCATGGGGAGGAGGAGTGATGGGCGCGGTTAGCAGTGTTCCTGCCCGTGCTGATTGGCAGGGGGCGGGCAGACGCTGCCCGGTTAAAAGGGGAGCGCGCCAAAACAACGGGGCGGGGACCCACATAATATTGGAGAGGACTGATCACCCTCGCCGGGGGTCCTGCGTCCGCGAAAACCTGGATGGCCCCATCACGATTTGGTATACCATCTGAGTATATTTAAGAGCTCCTGAGGAATCGGCGAACTAGATTCCTGATACAGCTGTACGAGTTTGTTGCCTGAAATAGTGAGTAAAGTGATTTTCTTATCTCACTGCCTCCGCGGTGTGTTTCTGTCGACGGAGGGAGAGACAGAAGAAGGAGGAAAGGCCCGAACCCTTTTGTTCCCGACCTACTTGAATAGATTGGGCTCAACCACCCATAGTTAGGTTGCACAAAGACCAGCTACAAGTGCAGAGTAGCTATTACACAATGAAAAGTTCTAACCAGCTATAAAGATAGATCTAACAAATGTGTACTAATTTTCTAGCTGGTTGCTATTGAGCTTTAATTTGCAGGTCTAGCAGGGTCTCCCCTGTGGCTGGGAGCCTTATTAGCTGATAGGACTCCCAGCTCCAGAGGTGCACCATGCTCAGCATGAAACCCCTGAGCCATGGGGAATCACAGTTGCCTTAATCTCAAAGGCTCTACGGGGTGCAAAATGCCCAGCCTGTATGGGGCTCTTGGCTCCAGTTTCATGTGAGGTGCAGTCCTGTCAGCTGTGGGGCTCTCAGTCCCGGCTGCATGTGACCCCTGCAGTTCAGCAAAGGGGGCTCCCAGCTGTGTTAGCCTGCTTCTTGCCAGTGAAGAGCCCAGGATTAGGCTTCCCCTACACTGGCAATATGGTGCAATTGGACCTAATGTGGCATGGTAGGAAGTGTGATTGTGTGGATCATGCCTTTATCTGCACATGTAGAGGAGGCCTTAGTGTATTAATGTGGGCTTATTCAAAAGTAAAACCAGTGACAACCTAATGGCATCTGTTGCTGTACAACCAAGAACCAATGGCAACATCAGTCTTTGAAGTAAGTCATTGAGGAGAAGCGGGGAGCTCAGAGGGACTAATAGATTTTTGGAATCCATCCATGATTCCCTTTGTTGGGACAGGGCAGAACAAAATGAATCAACAAAAAACTTCTTAAAACCTGTGAGAGTTTCTCTAGCCCTGTGTGTGTGTGACTGTTTTCTCATCTCTTATTACTGGGTTACCTATATATTCCCCATTCCAGGGCTTCAGTGTGTTAGGTATTGTAAAAGCCTATAGAGAAGATACAGTCCCTGTACCAAAAAATCAGGACAAGATAAACAAGATGGAAACAGAGAAAGCAGTGATGTGACTTTTTAAGGTCATTGAGAAAATCATGGGTAGAGCTGGGAATAGAACACCTGCCTCTCAAATCTCAGTTTTGTGTTGTACCCACTTACCCAAGCTGTTTAAAAAATTCACCTTTAATTTCTATTTATAAACTAATTTTTATTTAATTGTGAAGAGATTAAATGCATTTTAATTATTTGTATCTAGGCACCAAAATATTTTTTTCACTTCTTTGCAATAGATACTGTCTCTTTCCTTTACCAATGCTTTGAAACCATATTTGTCCTTCCAGAATTGTCAGAAATCATTCTTAGTAGTTATAAGACTTCTGCTAGTACTTTTATTATTTATTTCATTAGGTCCTGCTGATATAGATCTAATCATGGCAGCTAGGTATGCTATGAGCTATACCTCTTTAAGTCATACTGCATGATTTCTTGCTTTTCCCATTAATTAAGTGCTTTTTATTTTATTAAATTACAAAAGCTGTGATTTTTATTAATAAAAACAATATGTCACTTATTTAGAACTTCCACATTCACAATATTTTATATCATTACCTTCACTATAATTTAACTATATAGCGAAATCTAAAAGAAAACAGTTTCTACTCTTCTGTTTTTAGTGATTTGCTCTCCTACTATTAGTTAGTAGCCATTCACTTTGTTTTGTTGTCATCCTGTTACTACTGGGGTGACAACAGGAATTATAATTGAAAATATTATTTGTCATTGTATAGAACCAAAAAATGTGCTGGGAATTTCAAACATAAAAAGACAGTCTCTATCCAACAGAGCTCAATATACAAGATGTAAAGTAATTTTACAAATAGGGACAATGAATTACAATGAAGGATTAGAATGGAGAAGGATGGAGAATATAGCTGTTATTCACTATACTTGTGCATATCCTGATGATTTAGATCTGAATCCAGAGAGCAGAAGAAATGTGTCTAAAGAGCTACATGGAGCCTAAAATTGCAAGCCTACTTGAAATGTTATAAGGGGTGTAGTTGTAGTGAAAGATTTCCACTAAGCTGATGGGAAAGTGGAATATAATAATTTGATCCTCTCAATCTAGTACTAATTTCGCCTCAGAACCTTCCCAAAGGCAAAGATAGTTTTAGGAAAGTCGTCTCTTTCTACATTTTTGAGTGTGATAATGTGTAACTTATAGCTCTGTAGCTAGAATTGAATGGGAAATACTTCACCACAAAAACTGGGAGGAAAAAGTGTTCCTAATAGATTGTGAGCTATAATGTCTGATACTATAGACAGAGTCCAGTGGAGGTCACTGCTTCAATCCAGAGAGCAAAAGGGTTTTTTTGTTACATTTTGTTACAAACTGTCACCCAACTGTAGTTAGTTATTTCTCCAATATATATATTTGGAACTGTCATCAGTCAGTAGTTGTTTCTCAAATATATATATAAAAATGTCATAAAGATGTTTAAAGTAAAAGTGTGTGCAGTGAAGTATATGTATCAACTAAGAAACAAAATTTGCATTTCCATTTTATAGTTGTATTTCTACTTCCATTGTAATATTCTCATATCCAAGCGCTGTGCTGTGATAGATTGACTTTACGCAAAATCATTAGTGATTGCAGACAAAAAACAAGGCCAAACTGGGCTCCTATCCAATTAGGCATTTGCCACTGTACTGGTCCCATTTTTGTACCACATTGTTGGTCTCCAGGTACAAAATGGGAAGATTGATCTCAGCTTTACCTACTAATTCCACCAAAGGAAAAACAAAGTCAACCCTGTGCTGAGTAGCATTTTCTGAGACTAATGTTATCCAGGAAAGTTGATGAAGAATCCTTTCAGTGGGGAGAAAGAGAGAGAAAGCATCCCTACTGACAGTCCCTTAGGCCTGGCAACTGGGCTAGAGGAACTGTGTGTGTGCATGTGTGTGTGTTTGTATGTGCACACGTGTAAAAGGGGCCATGGTACAAGTATGAATGTGTATGTACGAATGAACTGTGGGAGAAAGTAGTACTACTCAGACTGTATGACTGAGGTACCTGGCACATGTTCAGTTAAAAGTGCCATGGGATCTGATCCCTGATCCTAACAATAATGCCTCCTGTCAGGCCACATGTGCCTGGAAGTGCTATAAAACACATGGCCCTTATTGGGCAAATATACTGATGGGAACCTAGATTAGTGGAGCCTAAAATATAGCGACCACAAGGCTAGATTAGTGCAGTCTAAGATATAGTGCCCATTGCACTCAGTCCACCTCAGTATTGACTCTCTCAGCTTGTGGTAAACCACTACATTTCAACTTCACTCCCACCGCTGAGCAGCACTTTTCTTTCCCATTTCCACTGATTCCAGATTTTTCATCAGCCTTCAATCTAGCAAACATCTATGTAGATGTGAGGCTCTGTCATCTCCTTTCTCAGCCCATCACATGTGATTGGTATGGCTCTGCCCTTACTGTGGTGGAGCCAGACCAGGCTGCCACGTGTCTGTTCTGTATATAAGTTTTTGGAGGATCCCAAAATTCATGGCAAGTTCCAGCCACAAGTACAGAATGAATTAGCACATGGATCCTTTGTGGGGGGGGAAGGGTAATCTGGAGTGCACACACATACGCACACGCACACACACCAGTGCTGGGTTGAAACGTTGTTTATTCTGCTGGGGCCCAGCTCAATTTTTGATAATTTTTGAGCCTTTTGGCTTTGGGTAGTGTTTCAGATATCTTTCCTACATGGCAGTGTAGATACCAGGTAGATACCATGATCACAAAGGTGCTTGATACTCTGACTAGGGAAAAGCTTTTGAGGATATCTGCATATTTGCCTGCAGAGTTGGACTGATGGGAATGGATGCTTCTGATTATGTGTGTTGAATTAAATGGATGAAATGGATCCTACTGACTATGTGTATTGACATTTCTGGATTTTATATCTAATTGGCAAGTAAACATTGACTATTTCTAAATGAAATAATTTGTACTATGAATAAGTAGATATAAAAGTGCTGTTTGAAAATGCATTTATGGAGTACTTGTGCTGAAACTTGCCACAGCCTGCAAAACAGGTAAAAATGAACCAATTCTGGATGAACTAAGTCTATAGGTAACCATAGTAATTTGCCTATATGCAAATGACTACAGGTATGTTTATTTCCAAGTCAGTGGTTTTTGGTCCCTTGTATTTCAGATTTGTTCCTCACTTCCACGAGCTCAGAGCCCAAACAGGATCTGACAGTAATGGGTGGGAAGGACTTGAAGGGGGAAGAAGTTGGGGGGCAGAGGGCAAAGGGGCTGCCTGACCTGCTCCAGCCACTATTTTCCCTGCTGTAGCAAAAAATTCAAGACAAACCTCTGATAATTAGATTCTATACCTGAAAAATTATAACAAACCTATATTTTACATATATAGAATCTAATTATTGGGGGGTTGTGTCAATTTCAGGATTGTCTTAGATTTGAGTAAATACAGTATATACAGACCATTCATGAAACTCTACCATAACTCTTCGCAGTAGGCTAGAACTTAAAAAAAAAGATTTTACCAACACATATAGCTCTGAAAACTGAGGAGGTGGCAGACCAGAATTCATAAGTTGTATAAAAAAGTACAGCCTGGGGCTAAATCTAGTATTTTTTTCTGGGTGTGGGAGGAAAGGCATCAGAAAAGATGGAAAACTGGTGTGAGGGGAAACGGCATGGTGGCTAATTGGGGCTGTGTGTGGGCTGTTGGATTCAGGCACACAGGAGAGATTTTAGGGTGGGAGCAAGTGCTATGCTGTGGCTATTTTGGATCTGCCAGCTTGGCCCTGGATATAACCCATATCAGTATAAATGACTTCATATTTTGTAATGTAATGTCTATATATTGTGTAACAGGGATGTCAAAGATACAGCCCATGGGCTGGATCTGGTCTACAGAGCCCCAACATCTGGTCCTTGGTGCTGCCCCTGAGTCTCAGAGTTGAAGCAAACCCTATGTGTGGTACCCGCTTTGGCCAGTCTGGGACTACACTTCATGAAGCCACCCCAGCCAGTCTGGGATTGTACTGCATACAGTATGGACCCTGGGCTGGCTGGAGTTGGTGCCATGTGTCTTGAGTGCCCTTGAGTGGCCCCACAAGGATGCTGCGTGGTGCAGTCCCAGATCAGCTGGAGTGGGAACCATGTGGGCTGGGTCTAGTATGAAAGTGTGGAGTGGTGGGGAGAGGCAATCTGTGGACTAAGCCTGTTGGCATGTAGATCAACCCCATGCCAGTCATCCAACCGGTAGGACCAAATGAGTTTGAAACCCTTGTTTTATATAAAAAAAAGTGTGATAGTATCTGTGGGTAGGGTGTTTACTAATTGTAGCTGCAGAAAGGCCAATGGTTTATGGAATAGGTTTAGGGCCAAAGCCACAGTTAGTGTAAATGGGTGCATCTCCATTGACAGTATTGATGTAGTTCTGATTTGCACCAGCTTATTAATTGGTCCTTAAAATACAGTTGGTTGCACTGACCAGCCAAATACTGATGACCGGGAACAAAAGTCCTAGCCTAGATTCTCAGATAATGAATTCAGTGTAGCATGGATAGTTTCATTTACACCAGCTGAAAATCTGGCTTTCATCACTAGAACACCATTATTAACTAAAAATATTTTATGTGGGAAAAAAAATCAAAACACTTTTTACAGTGAAATTTAGTAAATTATGTTTGTGACTACTTTATGTAAAGTGGCTTTTTAGCAAGTGCAATGGTATATAAAGACAGACAAGTTTCCTTGGGTGAATTTGATGTCTTGTATTAGTTGGTCTGCCTATGTCCTTAGACCAACATGGCTAAAACCTTCACCCCTGTAGCATGGTATATAAAGGCTTTTATAGGATCAAATGTTTAAAACCAGTCCCCTTTTCCTAGGGAGATATTAAAATACTGACCTAAGTGTATTATTACAAATTAGATAAAGTAGCACTAGCAGAAGGACTGATTAGCAGCAGGCAAGAATCTAAATTAGCTGTGAAGAGTATGCTTTTCACATTTAACTTGACTGGGTTGAGGAAGGCGGAGGATGCACATTCTCATGAGAAACACACGCTAATTTTGCTGATATTATTGTCTTTGTGCTGTAATTATGTCACAGACAGCTTGAAAGGAGAAATGGAAATATGGAAAAGTAAGGCATCTGACAAACTTTACCAGTAAAACTTAAGTGTCTTTGTTGACATATCCCTGCATGAATCTTCACTTTGAGGATAAGCACTGAGTTTGTCAGTCAAATCAAACTACTTACCTATGGCATAAATCCTGTATTGGCACTGTTCCAGCTGTACAGTGCCCATGTAGATTTTGAAATATCTATGGCAGTATGAATAAGTTAGTTCTGAGTACATGCTCAAAGTTTCCCTTTCCACTGTAACAGTGATCACTTTCATTACAGTTTTTAACTCTTCTGTTTGTCAAGCTTGGACTGAATTGCAGAGGTTGGGAACATTTTAAAATTGTTTGGTTAGAATGGATTGGTCAGACATTTACTAGTATTATCTCCATATGTTTTTCCCATCAGAGGGAAAACCTGCTCTCATAGAAGATGGCCTTTTATCTACTTATTTGATCACTAGATCAAAGAGTTAATTATTTAACTGAAGGAAATGTTGATAACTTGTTCACAGTAAATCAGTATGACAACAACAGGATTAAGGAGAGTGAGTAGTAAGGAATGAAGCTATTTGAAATTCTTTTAAAAATATATTTTACAAGGTTTTGTTTTCTTTAAAATGAACCATCTACACCATGCCACAACAAATGTTAGTAGCAAACTAAACTGTATTATCAGCTTTGCCAGCTCCGTCATCCTGAAGGCTGGTGTTCAGCTTGGTTTTATTATATCAGACAATCTGTTAATTTTATTTTGGCATGCACCGATTTGTTAGAAGCTGCCCTGCACTTTTGCCCATAGCAGAGCACAAATAAATATATCTTTAGAAATCTCCCCTTCAGTTTTCTGTGCCTTTTAAGAGCATTACCCAAGGATATACATAACCTTTCTTCATATCTGGCTCAGCTGATAAGTTGAAATAATAAAAGATAATTATCCCTTAAAATCAATGGAAAACCTGTATCAATGAAAGCAACACTGTTTTATTGGAGCTCGACAGTGAAATATATTAAATGCATAAAACCTGTGAAATTGTTTAAAATATGAAGGTGGAATTTGCATACAGATTGTGGGGGGTGTCACGCCTAACCCGGTGTGCTCTCCTAGTCCTCCGTATATCAGATTGCACTGCCTGATTGTATGACGGTATTTACCAACTCTCACCTGCCATGTCTTCATTGATTTATGGTATTATAAGTTGGGAGGTGTCAATTATTATCTACCGTCGTAGCAGCTGGCACTCTGTTATGAAGAGAGAGGATCACCTAGGACTGCATCTATGCTCCCCCTTTCTTTGTTTTCCTTGTAAGGCGTTCAATGGGTTGACCTTCAATCGGCAAATATAGCCGGACACTTTGCAAAGTCAAGTTTACAATATCCTTTATTTATCAATGTTTTTCAACTTACACAGGGTCCTGCTGCTCACAGGATTATTATTACTTCTCTACATCAATTAAATAAGTATATTAACTTAAAGAAGATCCAATTCGGATATAAGTTCAACCTAACTAAGTATTGTTTATCAGTTGTTTTGTAGTCAGTCCGGCCCTCGGTGCCCTGTGTTCTATTTCTCCTTTCTTCATTTTATTTCCCGGGTATGGTCTCTCTTCCTTTTGACTTGCTGTGACTTATCTTCTCAAATGCCTTCTTTTCTTTCCTTTCCTCTTTTTATTTTATTCATTAAAGTTTTGCTGGACCAGTTATCAGACATGCCCTCCACAACAACAACTGCTCTGCCTCAATATCCTCATCAGGGAAGGAGGGTTCCCTGGTCTCGGTTTTCTTCCTCTAAAAGATTACCTTCCCCGGTGCTCTTGCCGGAGTCTCTCCTTCCAGCACTTCTCTCTGGTCCTCGTCACTCTCTGTGACTCCTTTTTCATCCCTTTCCTTCTCCCCGCTTCTCGCTCGGGTTCCTCTCTTGCTGGCTGCATCCTCCTCCTCCTCCTCACTCTGGCTATTGCTGGCCCTGCCCCTCTCTGCTGTGGTTCATTCCAGCATCATGGAGCAGCTGCTCCAGAACCTCCCTTCTCCTCCTGTTCCTTCCCCGGACCTTTCTCCGCCGAGAGTCTTTTGTTATTCCCCACTGTCTCTTCACACAGCTATATACAATTTGCCTGATTCTGTTCTCATTGATCATGATATAACATTTGATATTGTACTTTAAATGGCTGCTCAAAAAAAAACACAGCAGAAGAAAGATGACATTTCTTCCTTCCCTCATCAGTGACTCTCTGGCCACTGCCCCTGCCCAGGGTATATTACTGGCTGGTTAGGCTTCTGTGAGTTGCCTCAGAGAGATGGAGACAATCAGATATCCATATTTTAAAATCATCAAAGGTCCATCAGTCATCTAGTCCAAAGTGCCCTTCTGCTAACCATTCGACATTAACTGATTTTTTTATGTTATTATATTGGCAACCCCTTAGTTCAAGGATGATTGTCTTCCATGGTTGCTTTGCCTGTGGGTCCAATGATGGCCGATCATGCCAATCCAAGATAGACAGACTCTTTTGCAACTCGGGCATGTATTTCCATGCAGGGTGGGTGGCTCTTGATTTGGTCCACAACATGCTGTTTCTGCTACGCCCACTTTTCTGTCTCCTGTTGTCATTGTAAAGTTTCAGTGTACCAAGATCCTTGCAGCAGACTCTCTCTATCTGGGCAGTCCTGGGTGATAGTCTCTCATGAGTTGATGTTCATGTTCCATTTTTTCATATTGGCCATGTGGACATCCCTGAAGCAATTTCTCTGCCCTCTTGACTGTACACCTTGATTGAGCTAGAAGACTAAAACTTGCTTTGAGAGTCTGGAGTTGGACATCCAGATAATGTGGCTGGCCTCATGAAGCTGATGTTGGATGATAATTGCCTCAATGATTTTTCTATAGTTCCTTCATAGAAGCATGTCTGGGAAGGGATCTAACAGAGTGGTAGCCATAGCATGGAATTGTTTTGGCTGGGTGGTCCATGTATAAGAAGTATCATGCAAGGAAAGAGGAAGACTGTGCCCTCTGAATCACCTCCACCTTTCAGCACCTATTTTTTCTTTTCTGGGTGCAAAGGACTTCCAGGTGATTTCTAGATATGAGAAGTGGAGAAATATCTGAAGCATACTTTTAAATATTGTGAGCTTCACTTATTTGTAATCATTAATGGAAGAGATTAAATATGGGAGAATATGATACAGATTGCACACTACAGAAAAAAACAACCACAAATGATAGCCACAATAAATCTGGAATATCTCTGGCTGCAAAAAAATTAACAGAAATAGAAAAGAAGAGTATGAAGTGTATAGTTCAAAGTAAATGTGTACTAATATTACAGGAAAAAAAGAGCCAAAAAAGGAAATATAGATTGCAAAATCAAGCTCAAAAAGTTAGGAAATGACACATGTACAGTAGCCTGAGTAAGCTTAATTCTGCCCTCATTAGTCCAAACCGGGTGCATCTACATGAGATGTGTTACTGCGCAGTTGCCTAGTGTACCGATCAGTAAGTGCGTGCATCTACACATGATTACTGTGTAGTAAAAAAACAAAACAAACAAACAAAAAACCTCTAATGGTGCTTAAATTTGCTACCTGCAAACACAGGCTTGGAATAAATGCTGGTCCTGAGGCCAGCCCCAGAGCTGCAGGTTAGGAGCCTCTCCTACTCTAGGGCAGGGCTGGCTTTATGGCATCCCCTGTCTGAAGGCTATAAAAGCTTGTAGACATTTTGTGCCTTGGAGCATACAACATAGTCAGGCTGAGGGCATTGCAGACCCTGTGTGTCCCCCTGCACAGGCCACAGCCTTGCTGTACCTGCCTATCAGCACCCAGCACTGCTGCTTGGCACTACACTGCTATACAGCTGCCAGGGCAGTGTCCTGCAAGGGTCCTGCAGTCCCTGCCCAGCCCTTTTAATGCCCCCAGGGCTGCCTGCAGGCTGCCTCTGGCATCAGGGCCAGTGCCACCTGCCTGCAGCATGCCCCTAGTTGGGGCACAGGGGTTACATTACAGGGCTGAAGGGAACAGGGAGCAAAATCTACTCCCTAATCTCCGCATGTGTAGACACATACCCAAAATCTCTTACTCTGCAGTAGTTTACTGTACACTAAATCAGATTTAGTAAATCAGGCTGGAGTAAATGCATATGTAGATGCATCCAGTTCCCTGGAGCCCTGCAATGGCACCCTGCTGCCACTTGGGGGGAGCTTGACCCTGGGTGCTAGCTCAGGAGCTGGCAGGAATCGCTGGGCCAGGAGACAGATGTCCCCATTCAGGGAGCCTCCAGCTCCTGATCTGCTATCACAATTGTGATCACAGTGTGGAGGCTGGGGAGTTTGTTCCCAGTTCCTGGTCCATGATTGCAGAGGAGGGGCTGGAAGCTCCCTGCTTCAGGGACAGGGAGACATTGCCCCCACCCAGGCATGTAGGGCAGGGGAGCTTGTTCCCCACCCAGCTACATGAGTGCAGACCTGGAGGGTGGGGGTGGGGGGGTGGGAGGTGTTAAAACAGACTGGGGAATTTGTTCTCTCCCAACTCTATGCTTGCGGATCTGGGGGGAACAAGCTCCGCAGCTTGTGACCCCTCACCCCCGCCCCCCCCAGCTTAGTACTCATGGAGCTGTACAGGGAACAAGCTCTTCAGCTCCCATCACCAGGGAGCTCCCAGCACCAGCTTTGTAATCGTGGGCCACTGCTGGGAGATGCTGAGCTCTGGTAACAGTCTGGGAGACTGCAGAGCTTAGGCTAGGAGATAAGGGTCTCCTAGTGCCCTGCTACCTGATCACAATGGCAGAGTGGGGCCTTGGAGATAGGGGTCTCCTAGCCCTCACTCCCCCATCACAATCTGGGAGCAGGGGGCTTGGAGCTTGCTGCTGCTGGGGCACAGGGACATAATCCTTGCCCAGGCTCCTGTGGCAGAGCCCTCCCCAGAAGCAGGGAGCTCCTTGGGGCAGAGAGCCATCTCCCACCCCCTGGTGGATGGTTGACTGGGAGCAGATTTTGCTCCCAGTCAGTCTTCTACATGAGCACTACGGTGCTATTACTAATGCCAAATAAATTTGCTACTTGCATTTGCAGGTAGCAAATTTGTTTGGTATTAGGGATGTTTACAGTGAAGTAAGCATGTGCATGTGTAGACACACATGCTTACTTTGCATCTTGTGTAGATGCACCCACTGTACTAAATGAGGCAGAAGTCCCAGGGGAAGGGGCAGCATGTGATTGTGAAAATAAAGACATCATAATGATGATATGCCTATTTATGAAAGAGATAGGAAATGTTAGTTATTTAACACTTTACAAATCTGAAAGAAAATATACAGGACAAAGAAAACACCCTGAAGTGATCTCTCTTTTAATAACAGTGTTGGTATGAAAGCTTTTCTTAGACAAGATCACAAAAATCATTTAGAAAAGTAAGTGTTAAGCAACCTATTCTTGCCCCTAAATCAAAGGTGGCAGGAGTTGTGATGTTTACAGTTAAGGCATTGTAAAAATTTCCATTATAAGAGCCTGCTTTCAGTTACTCAGAACAGTTTAAGTCTGGCAATCAAAAATTTTCCATGCTAGCTATTTGTTTTAGACTTAATATTTGGAGGAGTGTCACTCTACAATAGTTTGGCTTTTCTTGAAAATGAGATTAGAAAACAAGATTTAAAAATGTAGAAAATTACATTTTAAAGTTTGTGAAAATAAAACTTAATTATGACAATATGCCTGCTTATAAGTGAAATGAGAATGGTTGGTTATTTAACACTTCACAAATCTGAAAGAAAATTCACAGGTCAAAGAAAACACCCTGAAGTGATCTCTTTTGTAAATAGCAATACTGGTATGAATGCTCTACATAGACAGAAAAATACTTTATAACAGTTCCTTTATGATGCTTAATTAAATATATTAATTAAATAAATTGTAACAGTTTTTTATTGTATATTTCTCAAATTTTCAATACCCAATTTGAGATGTTTAGGAGTCTGATTTGCTGAGCACTCACAATTTCAGTTGAGGTTAATGAGTGCTTTCTCCGAACACATAAAGTGCTAAGTACTCTAAAATATTAGGCTGAAGAGGCCTATCCGGGATCAACAGGCACTGTTGCATCCTGGGCACATGTTTCTATGTGATGTGGGTGGCTCTGGGTTCTTGATTCTGTTAGCATTGCTGTCTAGCAGATAGTGCTTAGGGACCATTAAAGCACAATTAACTCTAAAATAAAACATGAAATATGAACACAGACAACTCATTGTCCTAAAATCAAAGTCTAACTTTATTAGTACAACAAGTATTATCTTAGCAGTTTCTATATTCAGAGAAAGAAAACCACTTAACACAAAGATCTCTCCCAATCCCAGATGTTACTTTGCTTCACAGAAAAGATGGCCACTGAATTCCTAAAGCAAAAGGTGCATTGTTGGTTGGGATGGTCCAGACAGCTATTGAAAGCTGGATTCATGATGCCAATGATGATGATGATGACACACACTTAACTTTCTTGCTCCCTGCCTTTTATGCTTTTCTTTAACTTGATTCCTTTGATGACTCATTGCTTTTGGATTGGTCTCTCTGCAGTCAGCATATTGTCCATATTTTATCCTGTTAGCATGTTCCTTTGTTCAACAGACCCATCATGAACACAACTCTTAATTTGGCCTTTTTCCAGTGTCTTACTTTGGACATTGTCCATTGGTCTCCTTTATCACCTTTCATTAACATGTCCAATTGTTTCATCCCTCTGATTCAGCTGGTTAGTGCCAACTTCAGTTAATTTGAGCTAGTAACAAAACTATTACTATGTTGTGCTAGAAAAAACTTCTCACAGTGATAGAAAAGGAAAGAAATATCATGTGAGCAAACTCAATGCCATAAGCTGCCTGCAAGAGGCAAGGCCAGCTGATATTGCAAACACCAGCAAAACGAAAAGTTCAGATAACAGTGAGGCTATACAGAACTTTAGGCTGAATATAAAAGAAAATTTTAAATAATACTGTAATTCACCACTTTATAAACAGGTGCAATTTAAAGCATAAAATATGACAAACTACTATAACAATAGAGTCCATGACACCCTGTTTCTATCACTCTCACTTTTCCGTCTCCTGTTGTCACTGTAAAGTTTCAAAGTAGTGAGATCCTTGCAGCAGATTCTTCCTCCATTTAGTGTGGTCCTGGGTGATAGTGTCTCATGAGTTGATATTGATATTTTTCACGTTGGCCTTGAGGACATTCTTGATGCACTTTCTCTGCCGTTCTCTTGAGTATATGCCTTAACTGAATTGGAAGACTAAAACTTGCTTTCAGAATCTGAAGTCAAACATCCTGATGACATGGCTGGTTCAGCAAACTTGATATTGGATGATCATTGCCTCGAAGCTCATGGTGTTTGTTTGCAAAAGGACTGTAATATTGCTGCATCTGTCTTCTAACTGGATTTGAAGGATCTTCCGCAGGCAGCGTTGATAGTATTTCTCTAGTATCTTGTGATGTCTTCTGTACATATTCCCGGCTTCTGTACATATTCCCGGCTCAATACAGTGGGGATCATGAATGCCTGATAAACCATGAGCTTGGTTTTGGATCTGATGTCATGATCTAAGAGTGTCTGAATTAATGAGTTTTGGCTGACCCCCAATTCTGGTTACTTAAATCAATATATAAATAATGTGAACCAAATATGACATTTAATAAAAGTTTTAGGTCTCAGAATCAATGCAAATTAATCAAGTTTACAGGTGTGTAGCAAAAACTGGAATGATACTTTTTCAAAAAGTATAAGTTAAATTATGGTTGAAATGCTAAAAATTTGGATCATATTATATATTCATCTGAAAACGCGAAGTAGCCTTCTGGGAGTAAGACTAGTGCAACTATGGTTGTTACCTGTTTTGTTAATCTTGGAAGATTAAAGAAATGAAAGCTAAAGGGTATGAAACAATAAAGATGAGAAAATATAACATTTTTTATTTTATCCAGTGTTCTCATAGAGATTTAGTGTTCCCCTGAGAAGCACAAAAAATTCAGGTCTATTTATCACTAGAAATTCTGAGCATAGAAAAATCTGAGCATAGGAAGCCTAATATGGATAGCGCTATGTGGTTTGTAGCCATAGCAATATTAGGCTTAATTAATTCAGAATTTGCTTTGTTTCTAATAATGTTTGGAATGTTATTAACATTAAAGGACCGCGATATACCCAACAGCTTTGTTTGATAGCTCTTTTGAGTGTTTTCCACAGGATTATACTGAGACAGAAAGCACCTCACTACTACCAATAACTTTTCCAGAGCCTTTAACAAAGAGAACCTTCTGTCTGCTTGTTTCCTGTTTAATGACCTGTAAATGAATCAGTTATTGCTCATTTGCCTCCTGCTCTGTGAGCACCATTAACTTCCAAAACTGTATGTTGCCTTTTGTCAGACATTGCAGGAGAACTTCTAAAGCTTGTCAGAAAAATTATTAATATAAATGAGTTAGAATGCTGGGACAAAATTAATTACAGCGGTTTTCAGTAAATCTCCCTTCCCCATAAGAACATGCTTCTTGAAAAATGATTGGCTCTTTTAAACATGCAGAACCATCTTGGATAAATATTTTTAACGTATTAACCCTTTATAACTTTCAAGACCACAAACTCATCTATTCTAGCTTATGGTAAAGTTTGAGAAAAGCATTTAGCTAACAGGCACCTTTAGCATTTTTTTTGGCACTATGTTACAGATTCTGTCTTATAGTCCTTCAAACTTTGGAGTAGGTATCTGGGTACATTGTATATGCAAGTATTAATGACTGCATAGGAATTAGAGTTACTGTACAGTAGCACCACCGAATGGCTTTTAGGTGATGCTAACTGTGTAGTAGCTCATTCCTACTGCACAGTACTGTTGTGTCACATGTCATGTCATGTGACACCACTGAGCAGTATTAATGAGCTACTGCACAGTCAGCATCTCATGTAGATGTGGCCTAACTCTAATTAAGTCTAATAAGACCAAGTGTAGCAGGACCAGGACGCAGAGGTGACAGTGCTGCCCCCTGGTGGCCAAGTGGCCACTGCCTAAACCTGACTCTAGGTACCCTCCCCCTCCACTCCCTCCTTCCATGACTTGATGTAATTGTTAAATTATGAAAGGCAAATTGCCTGTTAGGTCTGATCAGTCCTTGTCCTTCCTTCATCAGTGGATCCCCTCCTGGACCCCACTACTTCAAACTGTTTTGTTCATAGTTGGGCTGTCCTCACCTATACATGCCTCAAGACACCTGTTGCCTTAGGGGTTTAATTACATGGCTCTAACCATTCCTTATACCACACCCATGCCTCACAGAAGTTACCAATGATTTCAGTGGACATTTGGCCTCAACCTGATACCAGGCTATCTCAGGCCTTTATGCCCTTGTCGGGGCTTCAGTCCCTTTTCTCTTTTTGGTTCCACTAGCCTAGGCCCACTGTACCAGACCTGACTTCTGAGTCCTAGCCCGAGTCTTGTCCTCTCAAGCACTGAGCCTGCTATGGCTCCGTCTGGGCCTCTGGCCCTAATGTCACCTCTCTAGTGTTGTCTCTGCCCTACTTTGGGCACTGAGCTGTCTCTGGCTTCATCTGGGCGCCTGGCCCTGGTCTTGCCCTTTTAGGGATGTCTCTGCCCTGCCTCAGGCATTGAGTCTGCCCTGGCTCCATCTGGATCCTCCTAACTCTGATTCTGCCCTGCTTTGGGCACTCTCATCACCCTGTCTCAAGCTGTGGGCCTGCTAGCCCTAGGATCTACCTCCCTGTGGGCTGTCTGACCTTGCTGGGTTCTGAGACCTCTGGCCTCAATCTCTGCCCTTCTCTGGGCTCTGGGTCTGTTGACCCTAATCTATGCCTTGAGCATGACCCCTGGCTGGACTCAAGGCAGACACATGCCCTTCAGGCACTAATGGGACCTCCAAACTACCCATTAGTCCCTTCCATAAACTACCAATACAGAACTCCAAGGGAAAAAGCACACTGGTTGGAACAAACTTAACCTGTTCCAGGAGTAGCAAATGGCAAGAATAATTTGCTGCCTTGCAGCAAGGCTTCCCCTTACCTGGAGTTGTGCTGTTTTATAAGACCCCAGTATTCTGCTGGCAGTCCTTAGAGCAGTTCTGAAGCTGGCCCAGCATCCCCCTGCAGCCTGCCTGGTTAAGAGCTCTTCTTCATCCTGTGGCTTGCAGGGATAGACTCCCTGGCTCACTAAACCCCAGGTGTGTGGGGCTCAACCCCTACCCATATTTGGTCAGGTGCCCTATTAGCTGGTCTGCCACAGGGCTATTTATTAACCCCGGTCTCATTGTCTGTCTTTGTCTGGTTCACAAATACTCTTCCTTTTAAGGGCTAATTCTGTTTTTACATTACAGGATAAAGATTCCCTGTTACAATAAGTCTAATAATAATGAGGGAACTGAATGTGTTTTCTGTTTATAAACATGTGAACCTTTTTTTACACATGTGCCATTAATTGCATGAATTCTTAGAGTCGTATAGGAAACTGTAAGAATCATACCAATAAAAAGAACAATAAATTTGTAAAGATATTTTCATAAAGAACATGACTAGACCTTGTGGAAAACAACCTCTGGCCTAGGGCTTTCTAGGTTAGTACAGTTAACTCTTTCTAGGATAAACCTAGGATCAAAAGTGTATAATAAAACTTAAAGAAAGGTTATCAAAGCCTGAATATATCCTATAACAGTGTAGTCTATATTTTCCTAAATTCAGAGATGCAGTTTAGTGAGAGAAGGGACTTATGGACAAGTTACTAAGAGGTAAATCAGGGGTGCAAAATCTATGGTATATCAGCTGTTCCATAGTACCTCTCCCTGCCCCTCCCATGGAAGCTTACCTGTCTTTCACTGAAGAGTTATTATTTACTAACATGAAGCACTAATATAGGCACTGATATGCTGATCCCCACTGTGGTGGTGGCATTTAGGATGCCTCCTCGTACCCTTTTTTAGCCTCCTAATGAACTGTAGGTACCCCGACTTTCTCTCCTGCCACATCTTGGATGTTATTATTATATGTTATAACTTGTGATGTCACTAGTCGGGAGGGTTATTATATATATGTTTTTTTTGTAGTTCGTTCTTAGTATATCTCTGATAGGGCTCTCGGGTATTGTGGATAAAATATCTCTCTCGCTTCCCCAAATATCCGCACGCACTCTCAGATATATATATATTCACAGTCTGATTCAGACTGTTTTTATTTTTAACTTTTATCACTCTGTACAGCTTTCCTTTAGTTTCAGGCAGAAGCTGCCTTTTTGTATCCTTCTTTCCTTTTTAACCTTATCTATAATATCAACTTAGTAACTCTACTTATATAATGCTCTTATGTTATCACTATTAACTTGGATGACCGGAACTTAGTATTCTTAAACAAAGTCTCTCTCGTTCTTGTTTGCTTGCTCTTCTATTCTCATTATGGTCTTCTATCTTCAAATCTCTCTATATACATTCTACTTATCTGGATAACTTATGAATCTACCTTTTATCCTGTATGTGGTTGATGTCCCGAATCCTCTTGAAGGGTAATCAGACACTGTCTGAATCAAGTTCACGGTCTTCTTTTTTTTTTGTTTACTTTCCAGGCATGTGGCATATGACGCATCCCACAGGGTTTGTCTCTTTGGGAATGTGCCCATCTCCTTGGAGCTCCGTTCTCCCCCCAGTGCTGTGAGACACTTTCAGGTAAGCTGTGGATCCCTTGAGGATCCTCTTTCTTCCTCCTTTTTCCTCTCAGTCCCCACTTTTTTCTCCCTTTTGAAACCCCCATCTTGCCACCTCGCCTGATCTTGGAGCTTCCATCCTAATATGGTAATGGCTCCGGAAGCATCATTCCCTGTGTCTTTTTGCTTCATCCGTGCTCACTGTTTCACACATCTGCCCCCTTAAGATGCTGCTAGGCACCTTTTGTTGTTTATCCCGATCTCTGAGGTGAACAGGGGTTGTACCCTCCTGGGTATTGGATGCCTTTAGGGACTGCGTGTCCAGATAACATCAAGATAGGAAGTCTGCCACTGCGTTGGCATGCCCAGTACTGTATTCGATATCAAAGTGAAATAGTTGTAAGGCAAGAGCCCATTGTGTGATTTGGGTATTATCCATTTGGGTGGTCTTTAACGACTTCAAGGGCACATGATATGTAAACAAAGTGAATCTACGGCCCAGGAGATGATACCAGAAATATTCTACTCCCCATTTTATTGCCAGGCACTCCCTTTCGATCATGACATACCTTCGTTCTGGTGAATTAAGTTTCTGGCTAGCATAGGCAATCGGACATTCTATCCCTTCCACTTCCTGTGTCAACACGGCGCCCACGGCATAACTCAAAGTGTCTGTCTGTAAAATGAAAGGACGTGTAAAGTTGGGTGTGTGAAGGACCGCATCGTTACATAGCTTGTTGAGCCCTATGAAAGGCTTCTAAATGTTTCTCTTTCCATTTTATAGGCCCATTGCCTCGTCCTTTTAATAGGTCAGTTAAAGGGGTTGTTATCTTGGCAAAACGTGGTGTGAACCTGCAGTAATAGCTGGCTAAACTGAGGAAGGCACACATTTGTTCTCTTATCTGCAGAGGTGAGTAATTTTGTATTGTTTTAACTTTGTCTACTAAAGGGCGCATGCATCCTTGTCCTACTAGGAAGCCGAGATATTTAGTTTCTGCCTTACCTAAGGCACATTTCCCTGGGTTGGCTGTGAGACCTGTTTGCCTGAGCTTTTGGAGGACGGCATGCAGAGCTTTTAAACATTGTTCCCATTCATCAGTATATATTATAATGTCATCTATGTAGGCTGCAGCGTATTGTTGGTGGGGTGCTAGGACCCAATCAACAAGTGTTTGGAAAGTGGCTGCAGCTCCATGTAAACCAAACAGCATTTGCTTAAATTTGTACAAACCCTACGGTGTGCTGAAAGCAGTTTTTGCAGGGAGGATTTTGTATATAGGCTATCTTTGTATTATGATTTTGTTCTGCATGCTTTACACCTTTGGAAGACAGAACAAGAAACATTTTGTTTAAAAAAAATGGGTTCCTTTAATCAGCTTTCTTTCCCTGGAGGAAAATGAATCAGATTCGCAGTTGACTTTGTGAAACTGGAAAACAGGAAGGTCAGCAGTCCACTGTTCTAGGTCCAGAGTGGCTGAGGCACCTGGGCCCCTCTTGAGAAAGATGAAGGAAATCAGGACTCTCATGTGAGGAGTGCATTCTAATGTGAATACAAAAAGTCAAAATTAGGGTTTTCAACTGTCAGTAGAAAATAAGACTAAAAAGGCCAACAGTAAATTCCATAAAATAACTTTAGCCATCAGTAAAAATACTAAGAAGCTGCAGCTTGACTGAAGTTATAACAGACAGAGCATAACAATACCACCTGGTGTCTGAGCTGGAAACACTGCACCAAGCAGGGAGCATGCTCTCAGCTAACTGGTGTTTTGCTGCTGCATCCCAGCTGCATGTACTAGGCTTCTTTGGGGGCCCATGCTGGGACAGGGGAGGGGGCCTGGTGCTATTGGGGGTGGCAGCATGGTATAGGGTGCAGTTGGAGGCATAAGAGTGTGTGGGTGAGTAGTGAACCTCTCATGGGGGATAGAGCAGGCAGCACTATGTAAAATGATTGCTGCACCTAAGCAGGGTTTCCAATCCCATATATATATTTTTTTACTGCACACTTTTTACTAACAACAATTTTTTTTTGAAACGTTTTTACTACAATTGATATTAGATCCCTAAATTTGAACCTAGCCCTTCTAAATGGGACCTGGATGCAGAGTTACATTTACATATATAAAACATATATCAGTAAAAAAAAAGTGTCAATAAAAAAGTTTGGCTGTCAATAAACAGCTTGCGGATTGCCAGTAAAAGTAATTTTCTTGGGTTGGCAATCCTGGTTGAAAGGACACTTTGCCCCTTAACTGTCACAGTTTCTTGTGGATAAGGCCAGCCTCCCACCTGGTTCCCACCTAGTTCTTCCAGTCTAGAGAGCCCAAGTTATGTTTATCTAGTTGTATTTTAACCTAACTTCTTGGTAATTCCTATATTTGAACTTTTCCAATTCAAGAGCACTCACTCACCCAGATTCTCATGTCAACTCATTGTTTCCAGTGACTTTAGTGCAGTTCATGTGGGTTATACTGGTGGAAAGAGTATTAGTATTGTCTAGTATTAGGTGTACTAGTCTGATGGTGTGTATTTATACTGGTATATAAGTCCAGAGTTTACAGAAATTTATAGAGTGAGCTTTACAGTTTAGATAATATGTGACACTCAGGGGCCTTAAGCAAAAACTTAAATAGATAAGGGAAAGGAGAACAGGATATGAAGCTGGTTGCAATTGTTTTTGAGGAAAGTGGTCACACAATATGGGGGAGAGAAGAAATCATCCTGTTGGGAGAAGTTTTTTCAGTGTAATTCACCCTTAATGTAGCAAAACCACCAGTTTTTCTTTTTTTTTTTTTTTTTTTTATTGCATTTGCTCCCCTTCCCCAACCATTTCTGACTTTTTGTCTCCCTCTCTATTTCCTATAGACAAGTATAAGTTAGGATAAGCTTTAGACATTTTTATTTTGGTAGCAAGTTTTTAGTTTTGGATATCCACTGTTTTATATTGTATAATTCTTAGGTTTGTATTGATTTTTACTGTTGTATATTGTATTATCATTTTCGTATTGATTTTTTATTGTTTCATATGGATACTGTATGGTTTAGGCCTGTGTCTGTAAGTGAACTAAAGTCATGTCAAGTTTCCATTTTATATGTCAAGTCTCCATCTTGTGTCCTCTGCCCAGGCATCCCCTGTGTCGCAACTGTATGAGTTATGTATTCCTCCCATGTAAATTGGTTCCCAGATGAATGAGAGTGATTGGGAATGATTGAAATACAATGGTAGCAAGCCTCTACTGAATGGCCTGTAATGACTGGGCCATCATCTTGCATTGATTCATCCAGGAACCATGGACCTCACCCAGGAACAGAGACAAGAACCCAGCATTTGAAAGACAAAGGACCCTGCAGAACCAGCAACTCTCACCATTACAGACACCCAAAACTGCACATCCCTGCATGAAGCACACATGCTCAGTACACCAAGGGCTGACCCATGCCTGGGCATGCCTCCTGTCACTAGGGTCACACAAGGTCTGCCCCTATAAAAAGAGGCAGTGAAGACAGACCCAGTGGGATGCTTTCTCCATCTGGACCAGCACCATGCCACACCACCTATCCACCCAGAGGTCCTGCCGGTGACCCCTCTCTAGGCAACACCTACTGGACAAGGATCCCTTTCCAGTCTGGATAGGTAGAATTACCTGCATACCTCCTCCTACAATTTGGACTCTCTCTCTCTCTCTCTCCAGTGGACTTCAGCCCCTGCACCAAGCCTTTTTAACCCCTGCTGCTATTGTGTGTGTGTCTGGGTGCAAGGGAACCAATTTGACATTGTGTCACCATCTTCCCTGTTTAATGAAACCACTGTCATTTGCAAACCTGAGTTGGGTCATGTTTTACTGAATCCCAGTCCCTTCCCTATCTTAAATTCCAGCCTCTCTCTCTCTCTCTCTCAGTTCTCTCTCAGTTCCTCCAGTCCCCACCCTTTCTGCTAGTTTCCTGATCTTCTCCCAATTCCAACTCCCCTTTTCTGCCACCTCTCAGCCTCCCCTGCTCCTACTGCCTTTTCCCTGTGACTTCCTGCTGCCTTTCTCTGCTTTCCTGTTGCTCTGCCGCCCGCTGCTTTTCCTGTGATTTTTCTGCTGTCCATCTCTCTGTTTTCAGGCTCCCCCCGCACCCCCGCACCCATCCTGCAGCTTCCCCGCTCCTCTTAGCTGTCCTGCAATTTTCTCCAGCAGCTGGAGCCTTTCTCCAGCTCCCAGCACCTACTGCCACTCCCTGCAACTTCTCTAGCTGCCCCAGAGCCATCCTCTGGCTCCCTACATCCCAAGCCCCTCTTTAACACCCACACTTTCCCTTAGTCCCATTTTCCCCTCTCCCTACCTACCTTTTCAGCTCCCCCGTAGCTCTGGCTCCAGTCCGGCATTGCTTCCCTGTTCTGCAGGCTTTGGGAATTGTCTTTTAATCAATTAAGATCAATTAACCTAAAGTTACCCCCGAGCCTCAGTTCTTCAGTCCAGGCCCCTGTAGTCTACTGGTTCTAATCCCAGTCCTGGTAACTTTAACTCCCTACACTTCTACTTTCTTACCTTAACATTTCCCCAGGTATCCCAAGTACACCAAGTACATACTTACATACACATCACAACACCCAATTTAGGAACTCACCTGTGTGTATGTGTAGGTGGGTGGTATGTGTGTAAATTAGTGAATACACACATATATACATATATAGATATCATTGTATGTGTGTGGTATATAAATTAGTAATCCACATATGTGTATTGGATGTGCAGGTGTTGGTAACTAGTAACTGATTCTGTCTAAATTTTGATCAGTCTTCATTTCTTTTTGGTGTAATTTTACATGATTGTTTACTTTGCAACACACTTTCTTAGACACTATACATCATTTTCTATTTATTGCATGAGGTAGCTGTATAAGGCAGGTTGTCCAGGTAGCTGGGACATTGTTAAGGGGATTGTTTCTCAACTGTAGTCAATAAAGTAAAAGCCTTTATCACTGTATGAAGCATTTGTAAGATACACAGGCTCAAACTACACTGATTTAAGCCTGGAGATTACCCTCAAGTGCTGAAATAAGGTTGTCTAAGTTTGATAACATGACACCACATGTCATCACTGCAACTGTTACCTGCCTGAGGCAAGGATGAATACTGGTCAAATTTCCAAGAGGATTATCATCAGGGAAGGGCAAACTTTAACATCTCTCAGTTTGCATTCATCACCAAAAGGTCAAAATTCTTCGTCTGAAACAATTTAAAATCCATTTTAATAGCTCTTCTTCACTCTTCTGTGGAAACCCTAGTAAGTGAGCTTTGTGAAAGAAAATTCTTCATGGGTTGAGGAAGTTGTGATGCCAGAATTGCGAGTACATTCCGTTAGTTATGACAGTCTTTGTAACTACTATGTAACAGGACTTATGGTGAGTAGAAACTCATGGTGACACATCCATTGGTTATTTATCAGTATAGCATCCAAACTAGCTCTAATATATCCAGCCTCAAAAACTTCTGTTTAACCCAGTATAACATTCCATGAGAACTACTGCATCCTGTTCAGGTTCTTCACATCTTCCCCTCCATCCAGTGCACTGAAGATTTTTAGGCCACACATACCTTTGGAAAGGAAGAAGTAGAATGTAAGGCAAAGTACTGTTTTCAATTATTTATATTGTACCATGGAAAGAACAGAAGAAAGATACAAGTTTGATCATAAAAGAAATAACCTATTTTAGAAAACTGTAAGAATCTATCTTAGTATTAAGGATGACTAGTGGACATTACCCTTGGAGTAGCCTGTGGCCTGACTCTACACACTTGTAAACTCCACATTTAAAAAAAATTGAATGCTTACCCTTACTTGAGTTTATTATAATGAAACTCTTAGTGGAAATGAATTTCTTTCCAGAGACCATTTTGAAATCCTCAGAAAAAAAATTACAAGGAATGTTTGGCTGAAAAGAATTCATAACTTGAGACAAGAAAGATGTGATAGAGTATGAAAGCCAGAATATGAACAAAGTATCCAATAACCTTTCAATCTTTTGCAATGTGAAAATGTAGGTAGCAATAAAGATTTGTAAATTTGATAATATACCTCTAGAGGACCTAATTTCTTTACAATATTGTGTTTTTACTAAACCAAGGTCAGATGAGAACTAGATTAAGCTACATGATTAATGTGCATATTGGGTCTCAACACAGCAAAGTCATCCAGCATACTGGATAAAGTTTCATTATAAAGATCCATGAAAACAGGCAATGAACCAATGATGTTTGAAGACACAGTAGATTTGACTGCAACAATAAAGCACCTTTAAAAAGTCTTCCAATCCATCATTCAACAGCATGAATAAATACACTGCACAGAAAGTAGGAGGCTTGAACGAAATGCAGGAAAATATGATACTATTAACAAACCCAATCATTTAATATATAACTGATAGCATCAGTGACAGGAGTTTTAGTGAAACAATGAAAAAAAAAATCTTAAAATACATCCTATAAAACAATATTAAATTCATTCTAGTACAAAAAAGTCACCTTTGTTAAATATGCTTAAGTAAAAAAACTGTACATTTAAGAAATGTTGGAGAAATCAAAGCTGAAATTTAGGGCTGGCTTTTTTTTCCTGAATCAATAACAACTCACTATAAATTAAATGCTTTAGAATAGTGATAATGTTTTGTGAAATGTAGATGTGTTGTTTGGTAATTAAGGTGCTTTTGTTGTACTGGATGAGTGTTTCAGGTAAATACTGATGAATATGTAACATTGATAACGTCACATATTTGGTGTTTTAAATAATGCAGTGCTAAGACAGAATTTGCTTTTACATAGTAAAGTTATGTAGTCATTCTATAGTATGCCAGGAGGGACAGCATATACTCTGTCTTCTAGGCTTTTTACTAATCCAAAGCCTCAGTGCCATGTCTCTTGCCCTGTATATATAGAAATTGCACTGTGAGATCCTGAGCAATAGCAGAAGTTTGTCAACTGTCTATTTCCAAGTAAATCCTCCAGGTACAATTCTTACTCAGGTGAAATTCCCATTGCAATCATAATCTAACCCAATCTTCAGTGTGAGCTGAGCCTGAGAAAAAATGATTAAGGACTTCAACAGATGGTTGAAGACAAGTGTGAACATTTGTATAGTAAATAAGGCCAGGCAGCACAGTAAAGCTCATCTTTTTCAATGAACAAGGTTTAAATATATGATTCTGTTCTTTAGTCCACATTCAGCATTATATAGCATTATGCAGTTGGCACCAATTACTGTAGCTAGATTCAAGTTCAGAGCTAAGCAGATTGATACCAACTGAGGCAGCATCCACACGAGCTTGGCCATTTGTTTCCCTGGGGACAACTAACAGTGTGACACCTTGTGTCGCTGCTACTTGTCCCTAGGGAACTCTCATGCCACCTGCCCTCTGGCGTATGGCAAGTTACCCCAGGAGGCTGAGGCCAGCACTGGGCTGGCCCCAGAAACCATGTGTGGGGTCCTAGGGGCCTCCTGGGGCTGCAACAGTGGGATTCCTGCCACTTGGAGCATGGATGGTAGCCACAGCATAACTCTGACTGCTAGCCAGGTTCTGATCTTGGGCGGCACACACTGTCCCCATGTGTACTGCCTTGCTTTTATTTTGCATGAGTTTTTTTGACCTCAGGATCTCCTTGGGTGAACCCTCACAATGCTGCTACCTTGCAGCACAGAGAACACCTGAAAGTGCAGTATGTGGTACCACAGACATTTCTTTGGCACCATATACACTCGTCTGGACATGGTCTGAGAAGCTGGCCTATATAATGCCCTCTTTGTGCTCATGAGCTAAATACTAAATGAAACTCATAATCTTCCCCAAGCAAAAGGATGCTTTGTGCTGATGCATTCATTTATTTGAAATAAATCATTGTACTGCCATTGTATAGCAGAAAAGTGAATGGAGTCTTTGTCAGCATCTGTTGATTCATCATTGAATCATTGAAAATTAGGGTTGGAAGGAACCTAAGGGGGGTCATCTAGTCCAGCCCCCTCCTCAAGCAGGATCATCCCCAACTAGATTATCCAAGCCAAGGCTTTGACTAGTTGGGTCTTAAAAATTTCCAAGGATGGAGATTCTACAACCTTTCTGGGTAGCCTGTTCAAGTGCTTTACTGCCCTCCTCATGAGAGAGTTTTTCCTAATATCTAACCTAAACTTCCCTTGCTGTAACTTGAAACCACTGCTCCTTGTTCTGTCATCTGCCACCACTGAGAACAGTTTAGTTCCATCCTCTTGGGAACCCCACTTACGGCTGCTATTAAAACCCCCTCAGTCTTCTCTTCTCTAGACTAAATAAGCCCAGTTCCTTTAGCCTCTCCTCATAAGTGCTCCAGCCCCCTATCCATTGTTGTTGTTCTCTGCTGGACTCTCTCCAATTTACCCACCTCCTTTCTGTAGTGGGATCCCCAAAACTGGACACAGTACTCCAGATGTGGCCTTACCAGTCCTGAATAGAGGGAATGATCACTTCCCCCGATCTGCTGGCAATGCTTCTACTAATGCAGCCCAGTATGCCATTAGTCTTCTGGCAACAAAGGCACACTGTTGGCTCATATTCAGCTTATTGTCCACTGTAAGCCCCAGGTCCTAGGATGTAATCCTAGGTCAAGCAGTAAAAAGAAACCCAGTTTTATTTTTCAAATGAGTAAGTAATGGCAACCATTTTGCCAATTTTGGGCATGACCAGGATATCTGAACAACAAATGACAGTAAAAATACTTGTAGAAGTGCATGGTACTGGTATTCTGCAAAGAGTACCAGTGCCATTGTAAAGCAGTGAACAGTAGGAGAAGGTCACCTGGGGACTCATTTTAAAGAGAAACAGAAAAAGAACTTCCAAACAGGTATTTGCAGTTTGAAGTGGAAAGTCACATTCAATCTAGTTCAAAATGACTTTATACTAGTAAACAAAGTAATCCATAGAGGGCAATAAAGGATGAGGAAAGACAGAGAAATCTTTCAGCATGCATGGTAAAGAGGCATTTGTTATTTTTCAAATACTTAGCACATATGTATATATTTATCATATATATACATTGATCTTCACAAAGTTGTTTTATTAGAACTACAGATGCACTGTAGCAAAGAAACACCCTGCCTAGAAGCACTGTTGAGGCAGTTCTTGAAATGTGAAATCACCTTGCAGCAACTGTGCTATTTTTACACTTTTAAAGCTTACTTTTTCATTATAGAGAGATGAGAAATATCCCATTTATGCAGAAACTGTTTTGCCCTTGTGAACTCAATTTTTCCATCATTTAAAAATGGCTCCTTAAGAAAAAAAAATCTTGCAGGTATGCAAATTATTCTCTGCATTAGAAAATATTTATTTATCAGTAATTTTCAAACACCTGGAAAGGTTAGACTAATTTTACTCCATGACTACAACATTCTTTAACTTAATGTTTTCTGATTCTGTAACTTATAATGATCTTACTCTATTTTATTGTTTCATATAGAAAATACTTTGGCCTTATCTCCCTGGCTATGCAGCACATAATTACACATAAAAGAGGACTATATGGCAGGCATTCCTGAAATATATTCTAGTATACAAACAAAAAATGAGTAATTCAAACAATGCATGGCATTGCAAAAGAAGTGGCATCATGCTGTGATTGACTCAGTTGTAAAAGCAGTGAAAATGGACTGTGAAGTAAAAGCTACTCAACTTCCGGTTCATCCTGATTTTGCTAATTTGTATCATGTCTCCAGCTACTTTCTGTTTTTCATTATCCTCTTTTAGAAATATGTTCCTCATCTCCTACCTACTTTCCTTTGAAGCACATCACAGTGAGTAAGCCTGCATTATGTTAATCTCCCTTGAATCCTATTTTTGGTGAAAGATGTCATGTAAAAGTAGGCTATTGCTATTATTTTATTTATTAATAATCATACCTACTTTAGTAGATGACAATGTGGTCCCATTTCACCGGACACTGTATAAATGCAGAGTAGCAGCACATTTTAAACAGACTGCAATCAGTATTAAAGATCACAATCAATAAGGATATACCCTAAATGTGTAGTTCACTTATGGTATGTTCTCATGGTGATACAGCAAGAACAATTTTAACTAAAACAACCTGCTGTTAAGATTGTTCCCCACTAGATCGTTCAATCTTCTTCCTGCCAATTCAGCCAATCTACGTTATTTTCTTTTTCTTTATACCTTCTAACAAGAAAATCACAATGGTTGTTGACAGAGCTGTTATTAGTTGCTAGTTCTTGGAAAAAGGCTTATATTTTAAGCCTTTTTTAGTCTTTATGGCTGCTCAGTCTGTGCATGGCATTATACAATAGACAATTGCTTATGATACCCTAGTGATACTTTTAAGTAAAATAGTTTGGATAACTTCTGCAACATGGCTCCCAAGAAATTTGGGCGCACATACTGAACCAGTGAATGCTGTAAAATAATTATACAAGAAAACATTTTCTTGGTCAATAGCTATCTGAATGAAAGCATTAGATTAAATTACCTAGGAATTTCAGTTTAATGTGGCTCACTTATTAGAACTATTGCACTTATAAGAGCTATTGAATTTTGAATACTGAAGACTTATGACAATTAAACAGAAGGAAAGAAAAAATGATTCTTTAATGTGGCTATCATTAAGGACAATAGAAACCTGGGAGAATTTTGGCAAAATTAAAGTAGGCTATGGGGAGTTCTTTTTTATCCTCCACTTGGCCTAACATTATATTTTAATACTTCATTTTATTATAAAGGACAAGCAGGGCCACTTAAACATTATTAAATTTCTCATATATGCTGAGGAATTATCCAACAGAAATAACATTTTATGTGAAATATTAGGTAGACATAAAGCTCTCACCACTGAAGTGTTCAAACCCAATATATTTCATATGGTTGCTGGAAGTTAGACACTTGAAACTACATTTGGTATCAAAATGTAGATACCATATTAACATAACTCAATTGTGGATACTGTGACTGCTGGGTCTTGAACACCCAGTCATTTGCAGCCTTGGTTTGAGCAATGAGTGGTGCACGCCTTGCAGACTCCCGTAAATTGCTGAGTAGATGTTCACTCCTCGAGTAGTCTTCCCCTATCTCGCCTGCCATGACTTTGAATGTTTCCCATTGGGGGGCTGACTACCTGGGGTCCTTCTGTGGCACACGGTCTGCCCGACGGTCACTTGCGGGGCTCCGCCACCCCTACACCCCGACCTTACGCCACCTCGATGGATCACTCAGTCTTCTTGGCCATGTTTCCCCTCTCATATAGCTGTGGGGCCTCTCAAGTCCCTTCCCGTCCTGGGTATCCACTCCTGAGGCCAATTCGCTTACCCCATCCGGGTTGTCTGTGTTTGGAGGTCCTGATCGTGGAACCCGTACTTGCCCTAGAGTGGACTCCTGCCCTATGGACTGAATCCCAATGCGAAGCCCTATGGGCCCTACACCATTTATTCTATTTGTATAGGTCCCTCCTATCTCTCAACCCCTTCACATGGGGAAACACAAAAGAAAAACACAAAACAACACATTTACCATATCTCTGGGAATCTGGGTAGCCCCCTTCCCTGGTCCCTTACATCAGGGTACAAGGTGCTTAGTTCCCTACGGTCTAGTTAGGGGATGACCCTTCTCAGGGTTGTGTACCCATGGCCTCCTGCTCAGGTCATCCTTTCCCCCTTTTTCCGCTCCCTCTGCAAGCCCGGTGCTGCCCCACTTCTCTCCCTTCTGGAGTGTCCCACTCCAGGTGCCTCGTGGTTCCTCTGCGTATGGCTGGCTACTTTTTGTGTTCAGGGTAGATGCCCTGCTTCTCAGCAGCTCTTCCTGCTGTTTTTTCTAGGACTCTCCCAATGGGGAAAATTCCTCCTCCTTCTCCCAACTGCTCCTGGTATTCCCACCTGCTATGGTGTGGGTCTTCGCGTGCTCTTCTCTGTTTCCTCTGTTGCTGCTGCCATTGCTGATTGCAGGGGCTGCTTCTGGCTTGTTTCCAGCACTGATGATCTGTTCCCTGCTGCCGCTGCCAAGACCAGCATCAGGAGCCTCCTCTGGCTCCTCGTCCGTTCTCCCTCTCCCCTTTCCTCCGTCAGCCATTTTTATCCACGCCAGCTGGTGATTGCTGGTGACGTCATCGGCTGGCCTCAGCTGGATAAAGATGTGGCTAACGAGCCATGCGGGCTTCTCTACCTGTTCCTGCTGTGGCGTGGCTTCTGCTGTGGGTGAGTGTTTTTTTCTTGTTTTAACTTTTATGTTTATTTCCTCTCCCTCCTGTTCATTCTGTTCCCCATAACTTTCCTTTCTTATTTGGGGTCCTTCCCCCAGGTCTCTCCCAGGACAGATACCATATCTAAATGAAACTGGATTTATTTTCAACAGTGTAGAGTATCCATCATTCCAGGTAAGGTCAAAAGTATTTCAGAGTGTACTTAATAATCAATCTGGAAATCAATCTGGTTGCAAAGATTGATCAAACCTGAGTTTCTCTTTCTTCATTACATTATGCAGGCAGGAACACTACTTCTGCTGCAGCCCTTCCTGGTTCAATTCTGAAGTGACTCTTGAAAACTGAGGCACATGGTACAATTTTACCCTGCAGTGGTGGTTGCAGCCACTGTGCTATGGCACCCCCTTAGCCTGCTCATTCTCAGATCTCATGTATCATTTTGCTCACCCCGCTCCCCTTCCACACTCTCAGTACTCCTTACATGCAGTTTGAGCAGCTTTGCACCTCATCACCGCCATGTAGGCATTCCCAGACTCTGTCCATTAGGCCCCAGGATTAGAACTAGAGGAAGATTGCACTGGGGTAATTAAGGAACAACATTTATTCAGTAGTTCCTGATACCCACCAGTGACATGGAGCCATGTGTAGGGAATCCATTGTTGCACTGGAAACAATCAGGTGATGGGTGAAGTAGGAGGGCACTCCCCATCAGCAGTCTGAAGGGGCAAATAAAATATAATTACATAATCAATGAAAACATATCAATTAATTATTATATTAGTTTTTAGATGGGGTGCTGCTAAATTCTGAGAATTTTGGGAGGGTACTTTGAGATAAAAAGATTGAGAACCACTATTCCAGCCTCCCATAGCCTTTATTTACATGTTGTACTTTCAGCAGATGGAATAAGGGCAGTCTCAAATTTTGGACTAAAAATATTGGACATTCTCTACATTTCAGTTAGAAACATTTTCTAAAAATATAAAAAAGATTGAAAATTATTTATCCACAAAAAAGTCTCTCAGTAGACTCTAATCAAAATCCCAAAAAAGAATCTCTGTCAAAAATGTTGACTGCTTGTCCTAATAAATAGGGTTTTAGCTATGCTTCAAAAAACACCCATGCTTGCGATTTTTGACCTAAGCAAATATCATCTGGGCAATGTGATTTGTGTATATCTTAGTGTGTGCAGAACTTATGTGAGTTTAAATACATCCCTTTGTGAGCCCTGAGAAGTGGTACCTTAGGCTAACCATCACCTCTGAAGTGGCATTCATCACTAAATTACTGGAATGTGCATGATATGGAGTCACTTGGTTTTCAGAGATTTCCACCTCCACTATGAGTAAACATTTAATAATATTTAGAGCCTTTTCCATGGGAAAGTGCTATTATATAATTAAAAATTTTATGCACTAAAAAAATCATTGTGCACTGCTGAAAAAATTAATGAATAGAAAGGGGACTTTTACATGGTTGGGTAACAGAGTACTGGATTTGATGACCCAGAAAGCCCTTTCTAGTGCTATTTCCTGTGTTGGTCATGTAGACAATATGTAGCAATAAATGAAATGACATTAGTATCCCTTTGGAGAAATAACTGGTCCAACTATATTCATCTACTGATTCAATAGTTTTCATGCAAACCAACAGGATAAACAAAGAAAAAGCAATAGAATAAAATCTAGACTATTCCAGAACTGTATTCACAGAAACTTTTATTCCTGCCAAAATGAAAGCAAGTATTAAATTGTGATGGGTGTGTCTACATGAGGCACTATTGCACAGTAGCACAGTTTACTGCACAGTAATCTTTTGTGTCTACATGTTAACACACTTACTGCACAGTAAACTTTGCTACTTATGAGTAAATTAGCTACCTGCAAATGCAAGTAGCAAATTTACTCATAAATAGTTACTGCACAGTAATGCATGTGTAGATGCCAACCAGGAGCAAATTTGCTCCCAGTCAGCCCCACTACTAGAGGGCAAGCCTCACTGCAGCCCCAGGGCCCTGGGCCTGAGAGCCTCTCCTGTCCCAGGGCTCAGCCAGCCCTATATCTGCCCCAGCCTCAGGCCCTTAAAAGCCTGCAGGCATTTTGAGACCTGGGACCCAAAAGCAGGGAGCCTGGGGTGGCTGTTAACCTCTTCTGCCCCTACACAGGTTGCAGGCTACCTGTGGCAGCCTGCCTGAACTCTGGTGCCACTGCATGGCACTGCAATGCTGTGCAGTTGCCAGGGCTGCACCATCCAGGGTTGCAGCTGCAGGCTGTTGCAGGCTGCTGCCAGGCCTGCCAGCACTAGGTCCTAGCTGCAGGGAGCTCCTAGCCATTGAGGCCAGCTCCAGCTGCCCGCTGCCAACCCCAATCGGCTTACCCTGCCCTGCTGGTGTAGTGGGGTATTGCCTTGATGCACAGCTTCTAGTTCTGCCCCAGGATCCAGGTTGCAGCTGTACTGTGTACTGCAGCACAGGCAACCTGCCTTAACCCCCACTCCAGCCTGGCACCCACGGTGATATGTCACTGGGGGAGGGATTCTCAGGCCACCAGCAGCTTGTCCTGATGAGCTCCTAACCTTCATCAGAAGTTCAGGGAGTCCAGGCCAGCGCCTGTCCTGACAACTCAAAGACCTCTGCTCCAGCCATTGGGTGTGGCTGACATGTCACTGTTGGCCACCAGCAGTGCCAGTTCTCTTTGTGGGGTGGGCTGCCTGGGCACCCACAGCCCAGCAAGTCCACTGGGAGCTGCATGCCATCAATGCTAGACAGGACTGACTGAAGCTTCTGGGCATGCCACCCCTGCCCACATGGTAAGCCCCACACTGGGGGGGAAGGCCCTCCCTGCCCTGGCTCCTGCCCCCCTGCCCCTGCCCCCAGCCCAGACTACCCTCCCTGCTGAGCCTGGCCATGCTCCTCTGGACACCAGGTTCTCCCCCTCCCCTCACAGCATGCAGGGAGGTGGGAAACAGCACAAAACTTTACTGAGAAATCTGTGCCCCTGCAGCTAGACAGACCTCTCACACCAAGGAATGTGTTGAAGCTGGTGGCAATGTCCTCCTCAGTTGTGCAGGGCAGAGGCATGTAGCACAGCCACAGGTAGCCCTTCAGGTGGTGGCAGAGGTTGCAGGGCAGCCTAGGCTTGCCCCCTGCACCATCAAAGCTAAGGGTTCCATGCTAGGTGTGCTCAGGGCACCATGGCCATCAGCAGCACAATGATGTAATGGGTTGGGCACCCTCAGTCTGTGCAAACAGCTCCTCATGCAATGCCAAGGACACATGCAGCAGGGGCTTGCTCAGGGCCCAGATCAGGGGCATATGTTGGGGGGGGTGTGGAAACACTGGGCACCTCCCCAGAGAGGCCCCTTGCCAGGAGGGCAGGGACATGGGCATCTCTGTGTCCCAGTCATCTGGGAGCTCTGCACCCCACAAGCTCAGGCACTGTGGGCTTAGTGGCAGCACAGGAAACAGATTGGCTTGCAGGAGGAGAATGGGAGGGAGCAGGGTTTGGAACCGCAGCAGCAGGTGCTCCCAGGAGCCTGGCCTGGTTCTCCTTGGGGAGTGGGGGGGCTGTCTGGGCACCCACATACCACACCCCACCGTCCACATGCCACACCCCACTTCCCTGCCTGTGAAGGGAGCAGGGGAGGCAGACTGCCTGCAGCCAGCACCAAGCAGCCTACAAGCCCCTGGGGAGCATGTGGGGATGGGAGGATCAGCTGGTGGCCAACTGGGCTCTGGCCTGCCAGGTTGACTTACTATGGTCCCTGGGCACCTGTGCATTCACAACCCCTGATCTGAGGCCAGGCAGTGCATGGGCCTCTGGTACAGAGCGTCTTATATCAGAAATGTTGCAAACTCTCACAAACAGCTTCTTTTTCATAGCTCTGCAGGACCTGCCGCTGCATGTGGGAGAGAGCCCACAGCTGGCAGCTGGGATGAGGCTGCAGGGCTGCCCATTGCCAGGGCCCTGTGGACTTGCCAGATCTTCAGGAGGAGGACCTAGGACTGGACCCTCCTCCTTGACCAGCTGGTGATGGCCATGGAGGACTGGCTGGGAGATGCACTGACCTGGCAGGGGGAGGACATCACCCACCAGGACAAGTGTCGGGCAGATGATATCACCTGGGAAGACACACAGCAGGCAGCGGATCTCAGCTGCAAGGATGTGCAGAACCAGGTGGACTAGGAATTCAGAGCACAACTCCTGAACCTGGAGCAGAACCATGTGGAGGCCCTATGGGACCAGGGCACACTTGTGGCCAGGGTAGTGGAGACCATGGAGAACCCTTGGTTCTGGACACCATCCTGGCCCTGGTGGCTGCCTTCATGCTGCTAGCTGTCCTGTCTCTGACTATAGTCTCACCTGCCCCCTGGTAGCTGGCCCTTGCCTAGCAGCTTGCCCACCCGATGGGCCTAGGCAGAGGTCCAGAACCATCTCCAGCTAGGAGCCCCTGCCCCCTACATCCTCAGTTCCCTGCCAGCCAGCCCCCTGTCTGGGCCCAGGCTGCTGCTCACCCCAGCTTCAAGTGGGTACAGAGCCAGAGCTACCTGCAGTGGGCCCAGGACCATGCACCAGTCCTGCTGGACCTGCTTACTGGCTGCGGGAGGGGGAGCCACTTGCACCAGGGGACAAGCAGCCATCATCATCCCTGGGTGAGCCCCCCACCTGCCAGTTTCACCATGGTATGCACACCCATGGGGAACAGCCAGAGGCTGGCATGCTGATCACCTCCACCCCACAGTCAGCTGTCCTGGGAGGGCAAGCACACAACCACAGCACTTCATTTGTTATAGATGGTTCACATGGGGAAGAGGGTGTTTTATTCATGGTGGGTGAGGTGGGTGGTGGAGGGGCTCTGTTGTTGGAGAGGGAGGTGGAATGGGCTCTGGTGTTGGGGAGGACAGGGGGGTGGGAGGTTGTTTGTTGTGAGGGAAATAAAGTTTTTTTTGAGGGCTGTCCAAAGTGAGCATGATGCTGGAAGTAGGCGGTGGGATGGGGTGGGGTAGGGGGGCTCTGTGGGCAGTTGTTCAGGTGGGCTACATTGAGGAGTGTGGAGGTGATCAGCCAGCACCTCTTGCATCTGTTGCTTTGCTCCCACTGGTGGATGTGCAGCTTACCTGGGGCCCCAATGCCAGGGGCCACCTAGGGTCAGCAGCATGGCCAGCTGAAGCCCAGGGTACTGGGTGTTGCTGCCAGGATCAGGGTCTGGAGCAACCATAGTGCAGGGAGGCAGAGGCTGCAGCGAGAGAGCTGCTGCATGCTGGACCTGGCCTCTGTATGTTGCTCCTGGCCAGAAAAGCAGATGGCCAAGGAGCAGAGGCAGGGCTGCCTTTTAAAGATGGCTGCCAGCCATAGGCAGGTGTAGCCAGATCCTCAAGCTCATGGTGGCCCATTACAGGGCCACAGGAAGTGGGAGCACTTTGTTGCTAGAAGCAGCAAATCTGCTTCCACGTCCCTGCATACCTGCCTGGGAGCAATTACTTGTGAGTAGTTTACCCACAAGTAAACTGGTCCTAGATCAAATGCATAAGTAATCACATCCATTGTGTTTCCCAGGCTGTATTTCACAAATTGCAGGAGGGCATGTCTACACATGCATTTATCCTGGCTGAAATTTACTGCACTGTAAATTACTGCATAGTAAGCAGGAATAGGCAGGCAGGCATTAAAGCACATTAATGCTGTGTGTGGACTGACTTGGGAGTAAAGTTAGTCCCAAGTCAGTCCACACACACAGTGTTACTGCACAGTAAAGTGTCTATACATGCATTATTGTGCAGTAACTAATTGGACATAAATTTGATACCTGCATGATACAGGTATCAAATTTATGCTCAAGTCAGCATAAGCCACCATATTTACTACACAATATGGGTGTGCATGTGTAGACATGCACCTGTAGTGTGCAGTAATTTTGACTACTGTGCAGTAAATGCACATGTGTAGACATGCCCATTCAGTTTCTTTCCACAGTAGCAAGAAATGGATGGTTACACACTTAAACCAGACAACTCAGCTTAATTTTTTAAGATAAAAAATGTCAGTTCAATGATGCTAAAATTGGCTATATGCTCAGTTAAAAAGATTTATTTGGTTCCTATTCGAAAGAACACATTCTATTATGTATGATGTGTTGGATGTTTATAAACTTTTTGAACAAGAACTGAATTCCCAGGAGAACCTGGGGCAAATTCTACTCCACATTATTACAATCAATGAAGTCACTTTGGATTCATATTGCTGTAAAAGAGAAATTGAATGCAAATTTAATGAAACAGTTTACCCCATGCTGACAGCCTGTGGAGTATATTATGTCAATCCCATGCTTCAGGTCTTTTCCCCTTTCTTGAATGCATTTTTGGCTTCCAGATTTGTCTTCCTTTTTTGCTTTCTAGAGCAAAAAAAGAAAAAAGAAAAAAGAAAAAAAAAAGCATCAGATATTTGCCCCAATCAGAGATAGGGGATCACTCAGGGTATACTATCGTTCTAAGAAGACTAATGGTTCTGAGAAAAAAATTGGGCATCTGGCTAGAGGGTTTTGGTTCTGCACTTGTAGTAAAACTAACCACCCAATTTGGGGGCAGAATAGAATTCTCACCCAGGTCAGAGTGCCAAAAAAGGTTTTGGGGTTTTTTTTTTCTGTTTATTTCTTTTGTTTGTTTTTGCTTTTATCTATAGCATGAGATTAAGTCCATTTACCAGGGATTATCTGAGCATATTTTACCTAAAATAAATTTCTTGCCATTCCAGTGGACAAGGCATGTGTGGTGCCCCATTTCTTTTGCATGCTTCCTGTGTGTATTGTAGGTTTTTATTTTTGTTGCCAGCTTTCTAGCTCCCGTGCGTGAGAGGGTACATAGTAGATGTTCTTGTGGACCTTTTTCGAGAGATGTTTGTTCAATGGCAGCAGGGCACTAGACTCAACCAGTTGGGATGTCCATTTTATTCTTATATTCCAATTATTAAATCAAAGCTCATTCTTGTTGGGAAGGTGTACTACTGTAGTTTAAAATAGAATAATCAGAATTTATTTTACCTACTTATAATTACCATATTGAAAACTGGACATTTTGTAGATGATGACAAAACTGGTATTTTGCTGAAGTTACCATGGGAAAAGCACAGAAGTTTCACAGCATTTCGCTGTCCTTCAAAGAAAAGACTGAGTGGTCTCAGAAAGACATTGGTCTCCATAATCTCAACTGTCAGTGGGAGTCTGCCACAACCATGGGAGCTCCACTGACCTGGGTAAAAAGTCAATCCCACTTTCTTCCTAGCTGTCTATTTTCTACAGTGTGCTTAGAACTTACCTGGGTGATCAGTCTGTGAACAGAGCCTGGTAGTATCAGGTCCACAATTTCCTGTTTCTAACTTTTGACAAAGCACAATTTCTAGAAGAGCTGTACTTAAAGAAGTCCATTGTGGATGGCTTCAGTGCTGGCTATTAGGTATGACAGAGAAGGACAATTTACATTGTTTGGGTTGTTTTAGGGGAAAGCTCAAGATCAAGCAGTGTAAATACAGGCGACCCTCACCACTCACAAGGGATACGTTCGCATGATCCCCATGAATGGTGAAATCAGTGAATAGGGCACTGTGGTCATGAATGCAGTCTGCGTTCATGAACACAGTGTCCCCGGAGGCTGGGGAGGGTGGGGGCATGGTTCCGGCAGTGATGGCAGGAGCGCGGCGGTGACAGCAGGAGCCCGGTGGCAGCGGTGGGAGCCCAGTGGCAGCGGTGGGAGCCCAGCTGCAGCAATTGTGGAGCTCCTGAGGAGCTCCAGTAAGTGTTTAAAGTGTATTTAAAATGGGGTTCAGCATTCACGAATATTTGAAACCGTGAATGCTGAACCTGTGAATACCAAGGGTTTCCTGTACATCTTAATAAACAGAAAATGAAGCTTTATGTCCTGTATCTTGCTATTCTTTTATTCCAGACCATCTCAGATAACTTCTTCCCCATCTCCGCGCAAGGTAAATTTATGTTAAGGGTTATATTAACAGTTAAAAGGCTGCATCAAGGAAGGGATTTTAACATTTTTTTCCCTTTTTCTGTATTTAAATTCAAAGTTATACAAATGTAATAAAGGTTGTAACCATGGGATTAATCAGGCCAAGGTCTCTGTACCTGAAATCTCAAGCCATGTTTAAGTGTATAGTGTTGTACAATGACAGGTCATAATTGAGAATTATATAATTTTGAGAATTAATTAAATACATATTCCAGTGCAAGGACTTTGCCCTGATATAAAAGAGTTTCCATTTGTCCTGTCCTCACTATTTCAGGCATTGTCTTCCACAGTACTGGCTATCACCTCCCATGACAACTATATTCTGTAAGAATTATGGAACAGCTGACTAATACAGGGAATCTTATGAGTAACACTGAACTTTCATACTTAAAGAACCATATGCCATGAACATCCAGGTCTAGGGGTCACTCAGTTGAAGTACAGACAGTCCAAAAGCCCAGGGCTGAATTGATTCAATCTTTTCAGATTAGTCTAAACAATGTAGATTGAACTGATAAGCAAGTGAACAGTATGGAAATGAAGTTACATGTCTGTAGTGACCCAGGCCAAAAGCCAGGGGGTGCTAGAACATGCTTCTCTGCTTGGCTGGAACAGAGCTAGGGCCAAGGCTAGCCCCACCCACACTGTAAGGGAGGGTTTGTCAAGGAGGTGCAAAGCATCCTGAGATGCTGGGGGACCATGGACAACTGGGCTACCTGAGTCAGGGGGCATGAGTCCCCCAGCAGCCAATCTCACCAATTAGAGGGAGTGTCCCCCTGTGGCTGATTGCACCAACCAAGAAGCTCAAACGGTGCTCCTGGAAGCAGTTGTGGTGCTCCTGGAAGTGCCAACGGTGCTTCATCCAGCGCCCCTACTCCCCGACCGGTGCTCTCAGGGGGGGCACTGGTGGTCCTGCCTGCCCCCACCTGCCCATTGCCTAAACAGGGAGCGCTGTCTGTCCAGGGGTGCACCAGCACTCTCAGGGGGTGCACATGCACCCCCATGCACCCCCTATGCATCACCACTGTGGGGAACTGTGAGTTACCCTGAATCTGGAGAGGATCTGGGACAGAAGTTCAATAAACCAATGTAACCTAAATCAGTTAAGTCTAATACTACATCCATCCAGGTTTATCTTAAACCATTTTAACCATTTTGAAAGCAGTTTACGTTCACTGAACTTCTGTTGTATTACAGATTAGAACTGGTTTTCTGATTGCTTATTTATGTGTAATTTCTGTCCCTAGCCTCAGGGTCCAGTGAGGCAATCAGGGTCAGAAGAGTGCACAGAATCCAAGTGTTGGGAAACCAGAAGCCAAGCGGTCAGCCTGAAGAGTCAGAGAGCCAGATGGTCAGGCAGAGCATGGAGTCCAAAGGCAAGCCAGGTTGGGTATCCAGGAGGTCAAGCTGGGTATCAGGTTAGGAAGCTGAAGGGTCAGGTTGAAAACAGATTCCAAGGGTGAGCCTGGTTAGATAGCTAAGAGATCAGAGTCAGTACAGATACAGGCAAAGAACAAAGCAGTCTAGATATAAGTTAAATCCAGACACTTCATCTTCCAAGTCTGTGGTTTATATAGGAAGGGTGAAGGGTCAGCTGAGCCCCTGGTTGGCTACTCCAGTGGTAGGGCATGAGTGGGTGGCTAGACCCAGATGGAGGGTTCTGGCTACGTAGTCCAATGTGGGAGCCCAGCCAGGGAGGCAGCACACTGGCTGAGTAACTGAACTGGGCAGGCTCAAGTCCCAGGTTTGAGGCTGTGACCTAGCACCACAGTAGAATACAAATTTGAGCTACACTCTGGAACTTTCTACCAATGGGTCTCAGTATTTTCAGAACTAAATAAACCCTTGTTTAGTTTAGCTTTCCCTCAATAGATTTTTCACACATACATGGGTGTTCAACACATCCAGTCACTCAAACCCTCAAGCCTAACCAAGCAAGTAAACAAAAAGATCTATAAAATAATTAAGTTATTTGTCTTACATCTTGGTAAGGAAGAAAAATAGTGAGAGGGAGATTAATATTGTTATTTGTTTTACATATTTCAGAGATACTCAGCATGTACAGTAAAAGGATCCTTATAAGCGATGAGACAGAGAGAATTCCCTGAATCTAGTTAAGAGGAGAAGGTTACATTATTTTTATGCTCTGTGAATATGAAAAATTCATTTTCATTTATGCCAGAACAGACTATACCAACCCAATACATAGGGTAATGACTAACCATTTTGAGGATTATACCATTCTATACAAATGAAAGAGTGCTGACATTTTACTTAACATATACATCAGAATTCTGCACAGAATAGTCCAGAAATAGAAACAGGATGATTCTGCTATCACTGAATAATTTTACTCAGTGTGAACTCTTAAACCTCGCACCAGTGTGGCCTTATCAGCACCTTAGTAATAATAATAATAATAATAATAAAATACATTATCTGTCAAGGGACAGAATGAGCCCCTGAAAGTTGGAGCAACATACTTCACCATTGAGGAACCTGACAAGTTTAAAATTGGAGCTCATGTTAATCTGTTTATTTGTGTATCAACATTGTATAAGTATATATTTACATAGAAATGTGCATGTATACATGTGCACGCACATATGTCAGCTTATTTGGTGGTGATACTCATATTTTACATTTGAATTTATTTAACATGATTGACTGTGTTAACTGGACTTTACCCACTCATGTCCCTCTCAGGGCATTTTTAACTTTTCAAACCAATTAGGAACCAGCAGGCAAATGATTCCTTCATCCATCCAAAAAAAAATTCTGCAGCAAACCTCTTTCCTTCTAAAGCTCCCAAATCTAGAATGCCTCCTTATTTCAGACAGCACTTAAACGTGTTTTCAAATTAAAACACACGCTTGACAGAAGTGTATGCCTAACTACTCTCCTGAAGGGGCACCCAGCAGTATAAGTTTCCTCCTCAAAATAATACCAGTATGAAAAAATACAGATCTAATAAAGGCCTAGGCAGAAGTTAGGTGCTAAGGTTAAATTTGTGAACCTAAAAATTCTGACCTTTTCTGGAGGTATCTAAACTCCACAGAACCAGACATTTGTGACAGAGGTGCCTGGAAGTTGTGTGCAGAAGTATCTAGCCTTTGGCAGACTTGAGCAGCTTAGTAGTAACTTTATTCTTAGACTCTTATGGCACTTACACAGATGTGGGGAGCCTGTTCTGATGTTCTGGAAATCCAGCGCATTGGAGCAGGCAATTAATTGAGTCTGTTGGAGCACATAAACTGAAATAGATCAATAGATTGTTAGGGGCTGGGAGGGACCTTGCAGATCATCAGGTCCAGCTCCTCACTCTAGGCAGGAAGACAACTGGGGTTAGGTGACCCCAGTGAGGTCTTGAAAATCTCCTGGGTAGGTGACTGTACCACCTCTGGAGGGAGTTTATTCCACAGTTTGGACACCCTGACTGTGAAGGAGTTTTTCCTGGTATTAAGCCTGTAGTGGCCTTCCAGGAGTTTGTGTCCATTGCTCCTGGTCTTCCCTGGGGGTGCCCTAGTGAACAGTTGTTCACTGAGCTCCTGATGCACTCCTCTGATATAGCAGTAAGCCACTATCAAGTCCCCTCTCATCCTTCTCTTCTTTAGGCTAAAGAGGCCCAGGTCCCTCAGCCTATCCTTGTATGTCTTGTCTTGCAAATCCTTGATCATACGGGTGGCTCTTTTCTGGACCCTCTCAAGTTTTTCCACATCCTTATTGAAGTGCGGCACCCAGAACTGGATGCAGTACTCCAACTGTGGTCTCACCAGTGCTAAGTATGGTGGAAGTATCACTTCCTTAGTTTTACACGAGATGCATTGACTGATACCTTGCAGTGTGTTGTTTGCCCTGCTAACCAGAGCCTTGCACTGACGGCTCATATTTATATGATGGTTGATCATTACCCCCAGGTCCCTTTTGGCCATGGTGCAAGTCAAGCTGTTGCCACTGAGCCTGTATGTATGTTGAGGGCTGTTTGCCCCTAGATGGAGTACCTTACACTTGTAAGTGTTAAATTTCATCTGGTTCCAGTCTGCCCAACTCTCAAGCCTGTCCAGGTCTGTCTGTATCTGCAACCTATCTGGTGTGACTACACTGCCCCAAAACTTGATGTCATCTGCAAACTTGACCAGCAAGCTTTTCACTCCCCCATCCAAATCATTGATAAGAATGTTGAAAAGCACTGGTCCAAGCATGGACCCACTGGCCACTTTGCACCAGGATGACACAGATCCATTCATGAGAACTCTTTGGGTCCTACTGTGTAGCCAGTTTTCCACTCTGAACTGTCGAGTAATTGAGCCCACAGTCTTCCAGTTTTCCCACAAGGATACTGTGGGATAGTTCAAAAGCCTTTTGGAAGTCTAAGTATATAATGCCTACCACATCTCCTGTGTCCAGGTGGTGAGAGACCTGACTGTAGGAGACATGCTCTGGCAACCTTGCACATTATATATATCAGTGACACCTTGCTCCTCCATGCTGAGAAAATGGCAGCAGTGCGCTTTGAATGAAAACACACTTGATGTGCTCTAGTTCAAAATGCACTGCTGCCATTATCTCAGCATGGAGGTGCACCGCACCACTTATAAATGTGATTCATTGGCATTTTTAATTAGCATGGCTTGCTAATTAAAAGCACTGAGCTCTGCATCAGCAATATGTGTAAAAATGCCCTGAGGGGCTCAGTCCATTAGGCATTCTAAAACATCACTTAGCGGCCTTAATAGGATCTAGATGCTCAATGGTGGCTACCTCTATCTTTTAAAACCTGGCTGGAAAAGGTGGTGGCAGCCTCCCCCTTTTATCTAATAGTCCTAATGATTATTATACTTCTGCAGGAATAGAGAGGTCCAGGCTCAACTTTTTCGTCTGCCTGAAAGAATTCAAACCCACATCTCTAGTCTCCAAAGTGGGATATCACTCCTACTGTGTTATAATGCAGGGAAGAATTCAGGATTCATTGCACCAGAAAGAGAACACAAGAAGAGCCTAGTGATGGGGTCAGTCAGTTGAGCTGTGGTCCTGCTCTCAGGATTTTATCTGTGTATTTTCCAGTGACTATTCCATATAAAGTATTCATTCACTTGAAGGAAAGAGCAAAGGCACAAACCTTCAGGCCATGGGTCCTAAATGACTGGAGATGACTCTCTGCTCCCCAGGTTTAAGGCAGGATTTAAGACTCACTTCTGTCTTCAGAATTTCCCTATGAGCTAACCTAAAAAATTAGCACCCTGCAGATGCTGACTTTGGACAGCTCCTCTTTCTGTTGGCTTTCTTGGATCCCATCCTGAGGCACCTAATTCTCCTGCTTCACTGTATAAGGAGCCTAGGTCCCTGGCTCAGGGTTCTGGATTCTGTTATGGGGATCAAGCACCTAAGAATTATGCCTAAATTTCAGATACCTAAGTGCAGTGTTAATTCTAGGCCCAGCTATTATTGGACAATCTTTGACAAAATCTAAAATGTCCAGAACAGGCAAAACCATAGTATATTAAATGAAACTGCAAATGTATAGATAGATTTTCTTTATTTCTTTATTCATCAAGGGTGAGAGTTATTTCTCAGTCTTTCCAGTTCATTTCTCACTTTCTTTTTTCTCCCTCTTGACCTCTCATTTTTCACAACATAATTCCCTTCCCCCCCATAGTTAGAATTAGGAGCCAAAGCTATTTCTCATGCATTTGTCCTTTCTTAGATATGCCATTGTGTGGGATTTATGCACTGTAAAAAAAGACAAACCTGTAGTAAATCTGTTCATGAAGTTATTAATTTTAAAAACTAACTGATAATTGCTCTATTTTTTTCTTAAGAGGGTCAATTTCTCCTTCTGCTGAATATAAATCATTAGTACTTCACAAATAATGAGTATGCTTTTGTTACATTATTTTAAAAGAACCACCTGTCCACAACTGAGGGAACAAAGTGTTATTTGTAAATGTTTACATATTCAAGCATGTATTTTTCTCTTGGTCAATTATATGTATTTTTTCTTTAAAGACAATTCTTGAGGACCTTCCCCAACACTTGCTTGGCAGTAGCCCTGAGGAGAGTAAGTTGATAAAAAACAGAAATAGTCCTACAACCAGATTGGAGGGGAAGTCTCCCCTTCCTAGGTTACAGGACTAGCCCTTATCACTGGGCTACAGTGTCATGCTTTCTCTTGTGCTTTTGTTCAGCATTGTGCTAGGAAGGTACTTTCAAAAACCTTCTCTTACTCATCATTCATGTGATAGTTGTGCTCATTAAAAACAATGAGAAAGCCCAAGACAGATGCAGCTTGTAATTATAGGGGATGATGTGCTTTTTTGGCTTCTGGAATGCTATTCCTAACAGATGAAGAATTTGCCATTTTCAAAATAAAATTCAAAACTTTCTTTTTTTAAAGTGCATTTCTCAATAATTAAAATAGCTGAACAAAATAAGAAAACAGGCTTGAAACATCAAACTTACTAGACAAGAAGAAAACTAAGATTCTGGGATCAATTTGTTTATATCATAGGGAAGGCGTGGAGCCAATCGCTTGGATCCTCTTTTCTAATTCAGAAGTTTTACACTGGAACATATCAGAAAGTGAATGTTGATGAGAGTGACATTTAGTCACCTCCACTGTTTACAAACCCAAGGACAGAGTGGGAGCATATCATCCAGTGGAAGCATTCATTTAGAAAGTAATACAGCTAAGGATATCTTTACATCATTTTATGATTCTTCTTGGAAGGAACACCCCCAAGGGTAAGCCACCCACCTGTTTCTGCTTCCTTACATCAAACTCAGTAATGTAGGACTGAAATGCATCCTGCTGCACCCATCCCTCCTCAATGGCTGCTCTAGATCTTGTGTTTCAACTGCATTGAAGTTGCTGACATCCCTAGAGTGACAGCCATGACATTTCTGAGTTTGGTGTTGGAAATGGGTGGGCAGAATGTGCTTGGGATCTTCCATCCTGGAGAGCACCAAAGTGAGCACCTTGAAATGAGCACATAGGCTACATCCACACAAGCAGGAATGTGGACCACAAAAACCTTTTGCACATGAAGCATGTGGATCTGTTCCTTGCACTGCATTTTTGCAGTGTGGCAGCAAAATTAGGTACCAGGAAATCCCAGGATCTAAAAAAACATGGAAAAAAAGTGACATGGTGCATGTGGCTGCAGCATGAGCTGCCAGAAACTGGAGCCTGGTTCACCACAGCCACGCTCCAGCTGCTGGCCAGGCTCTGCTCACTGTAGCTGCAGGAGGCCCCCAGGCCAGGCTGCTGGGGCCCCACCCAGCCTTTCCTACCCCATCGGGAGCAATTTGCTGTGTGCCAGAGTGCACGTGCAGGGCCATACTCAGGGACAAGTAGCAGCAGCATAAATATGTGCCACTGCTATATGTCCTTGGGGAAATACATTTTCCCGCTCATGGGGACGTGCCCATTGAAGCAGTTTTGGTATACATGGTTGCACTCAATACATCTCTAGTATTCCTCTGACAGGATATGGTTTTCAGGCTATCACCTCTATGCAGTCCCTAAAGTTTGAAAGCCTGGTAAGGAAATTACCATAGTAGAATAATATTACTGAGTTTTCCCCTTCAATGGTGGCCTATTTTGTACCACCTTTAACCGTTGAATAAATAAGTTAAAAACAGAAGAAGAAGTGTTTTATCATTATACTAAGTACTACTTTGTGGCTTCGATCTTGCCTTGGTTGAATTTTACATGTTCAACACTACCCCTGGCTTATTGGTTTGACCTTTAAATATCACTTAAAAATATGTGATATAGTCTGCCACTGACAGATAAGGGCTAAGAATAAAATAGTATTTTATTAGTACATGGCTACATTTAAAAATAGAATAGCTAAGTCTTCTTGCAGGAGTTGCAAATTAATGATGGAATTAGTATACACTGAATTAAAAAAAAGAAAACATTGAAGCTGCACTCTAGAACAAGTATTTTTGGTGAGTTTATATAACACACTGTGATGATTTGAACAAATTATTTTATCAATTGTTGTAGTAGCACACTATAAGTGTATTGCTAATAGTGTGCTAGGCAACTTACAGACCAGACAGATATGAAACCAAAGCCGCAATTATGATTCACAATTATGAAATGGCCACATTTTCAAAACTATGATTCATATATTTCACTCTGATGGTGAAAAGTGTTTTTAAAGTTTTTTGTTTCTTTTGCAGTCCCTTTTCATAATTGCACTGGTCATGCAGGCTAGGGACAGAAGTTACACATAAACCAGTTTAAGTTATCAGAAACTGGTTTAAACCTGTAACAGAACAAAAGCCTAGTATCTACAAACCAGTTTCAAAATGTCTGAAACTGGTTAAAATGAACCTGGTTCAATGTAGTATTAGACTTAACTGATTTAGGTCAAACCAGTTCATGAATCTTCTGTCCCAGACCCCTTCCTGGTTCAAGTTAAATCACAGTCCCCCAGCATGCCAGCATGCTTTCCAGCCCTGGGATGGGCTGTGCTGTCTGCTCTAGCAGAGAATGTTTGTGGGGGAGGAAGCAGGAATTTCCTCTTCCACCAGGCAAACACTGGCTGATGTCTGGGGTCAGGGATGGGGTTTAAACCCACCTTCCCCCTAGTACAGAGCTGCCCTGCTGCTAAAATTACTGCTGGCTGTGACACTGGGCTATAAATCCCAGAGGCAGCAGGAACAGGAAGTGATGAGCAAGCCTAGAGAGTCCTGCTGCTGTGATTGTGGACTGCAAATCCCAGAGACCTCAGGGGCAGCAGGAGGAGGAAGCAAATATATAGCCATGCTGACTACATGCCAGAGGTGTGCTCTAGTACCCACCAGCTTCTGGCCTGAGCTACTGCAGGCATGTGACTGCATTTCCTGAATCAAAAGTAAATGTGCGTCCAGTTATTTCTCAGCTTAATCTCTGAAGTTTAGACTAACCTGTGAAGACTGAATCAATTCATTCTCGGGCTTTTTGACCGTCTGTACTTAGCCTCAGTATAGAATTATATAGCTACTGCAGGATGCACGTGAGTGGTTTGCAGACTCTCAGAGGATTTGGAGCAGTGAGAGTACCATCAAGTGAAACTGATGGACTCTGATATAGAATATATGGGCAATATATAATGGTAATACAAATCAGTTTTGCCATTTTGTAATTATCTGTAATATTTATTAGGATTTAAAAGATTGTTCAATCACATCCCAATAATGCCTGTACTGTTGATCAGTCTGTAGCATGTATTTTGGTTGTTGTTATTGCTTATATCATAATAAATAGTCTAATACATCTAATGAATCACTACCCTTTACAAGATTTATAAGAAATGTCACCACTCTGTGTACTTTGTATGAAATAATGCTAACCCAGCTTCTTCTTTAGCAGAGCTTGTTAGAGACTTAACACTTCTGGAAATGCTGAGTTCTATTCCTGATGTCCCTGTCAAGGTTAAGTTCAGAGTAGCCAAGAATCCTGTTTTTTTGCTTTGTTAAGTGATGGCTTTGTTACCAGAGTTATCACTATATGACAAGGGTGCACAACCTCATGGCCTTGTAGGCCAGATGAGTGGTATGGGGCTGGTCTTCATGGGCTGAATTGAGCTCTGCACAGCAGGATTGGGGCCCAAGACCTAGCACTGCCCCCTTCCTGTCCTAGGGCATCTATATACACCACAGGTTTTAATCCTCATCAAATTAAATAGTTTTATAAAATTTAAATTTATTTTGGAGCACTGCATCTATGTTTATACACACTACATTTTCAAAAGAATTAAGCTGGGTCCCTGGCCAGGACTGCAGGAGAGCAGGATGGTCCAGTGCTGCACCCCCAGCCTGGGACCCCCCACCCACCCTGTGCCCCTACCCTTCTTGCAGCTGTGGAAGCAGGGAACCAGTAAACTACAAAAGAAGAAAAAAAAAGCGGAAGCAATTCGTAAAGTGAAAGCAATTCAAAGGAGTGAACTACAAAAAAACTGCAGAGCTATCTGGTGGACAAAGAGACTCATTACACATCTTTGAGTGCCTTTGTGTTTGCACACAACAAATCTATGTACGCAATGCTTTAATTTCCGGCAAGCCAAGGAGCTTTAGTTTAATGCACAAGAAAGACTTTTAAAGCATCGGGGAATCCCACTCATGGAAACAGATATTCAGTTGCAGTGCATGAAATGGCAAAAATCGTGGCATGTACACAAGCCTCTACACACCAGGTCTGGGCCCCAGGGGCTTGGTGCCCCGGCGGGTCTGGCAGTGCCCATTCATGTCTGGATTGGGCCTTGTCATCTGTGCACCAGATGACATGTCACCGCAGGGTGAAGGTGGTGCTAAAGGAGGTTTATAAGACAACTTATTGATAGAATCTTAGGTCTTGAAATACTTTAGGTAGCAAGTGGATCAGAACCTGCTATTATTTTATAGTACTGTTAACTGAGTTATGTAGAATAAAGTTCTTTTTTTAGAAGGATATATATATATATTCCCCTCTAAAATATTATTAATATATAAAATATAAATTTATATATATACATACACACACATATAAACACACACACATATCTACATATATATTTTCCTCTAAAAAAACACTTTATTCTACATAACTGAATTTACTTAGATTTGCTACATATATACTATTTTTTACTTATAGCACATTTAAATAAGTTGAGAATGTCAGCACCATGTTATTCTTGATAATTTAATATGTTGCATTTTCCATATGGGCATTGTTATTTCTTGTATTGGTCTGTCTGGGCCCTAAAGTATTTACCAAGGTTAGAATTAAAAAGCAAAATAACCCCTCTTTCCTCCCTCTGCTCTAGGAGAGGAGAGCACCAGCCAGATAGATATCTGTTCTCATTACCAGCTGGGACTGCAATAGGATCCAGCCATGGGATGGGATTGTAGCTGGACTCAGCTGACACTAATTACTCCATTAGAGGGACCATTGGGACTATAAAATAGTAGCAATGACTTGGATTTCTCTTTTGGTGACCTTGATCTAGGAGTAAAAAAACACAGATGCTACTTTCCAAAGTATAGAATTCTCTTGAGCTATTTAATTTATTCCACAGTCAATATACAGACATTTTTAAAGCCACAGTGATGATAAATATATTATGTAAATCTTATCATTTTATTATATAAAAATACTGGTAACTACTTTCGTTGCCTTTTAAACTACTGACAAGTATAACAAAGATTAGTTAAAAGCATAATATAATTAGACCTAAGTAACTTTTAACTCTATTACCCATATTGAAGACAATTTACTATTTTTTTTTCCAATCTGTTCAATTCACTTAACTGACAGCTTGGATAAATTCATGTGGTTCTTAGCTGTCTTAACCTGTTCCTGTCAGAATGGAATTGCAACCCTTTTGTGCCAGTAATAGTAAATGCTAAGATAAAGATATGCTAAATGTTATAAAACTCTATTTGTAAGTGTACGAACATTAGAATTGAAGTAAAGTGTGGGTAGAAGTGAATAGCATAAAGCATAGTGCTTAAGCAAGTGATAGCTTAACCTGAGAGATCTGCTTAAGACAATAGGAACATATGCCATTCCTTCGTCCCTTCATCTTTTCTTACAGTAACATTTCACAAACCCTTCTGAATATTAACTGAAAATTTGGTCTGAAAACCTTGTTAAAACAGGACCATGCATAACTATTTATTTTAAGAAATACTAAGATTTTTTTTTTCATTTTTTAATTGTTTACTAGTGTTAGATTGATGTTGTAGCCATGATGTTCTAGGCATTGTTAGGGACAAGTGTTTTTGGGGTGAAACTTTTATTATCCCAACCATGAAGTTGGTCTAAAGTTAGACAAGCTTTCAGATGCAAAGAATTCTTCTTCAGTAACCTGAGGAATAGCTTGAATGGCTACACTCCTGAACAAGCTTGACAACTTAAGAAAAAACAATAAATAAACTTCCCTTTTATAGAATATTTAGTAATGTTCATTATGGCCAGTGAACATTTCCAGGCCCACTTGTATGACAACTTATCATAACATAGAAATAAAATCTTCTCAGTGACATGAGGAAGAATGCCTTGCATTTAAAAGCTAGTCAATTTTATCCTAACCATGCAATTGGTCCAATAAAATATATAATTTTAAAAAATTATTTAAAAAAAATCCTTTTTTTAAAACTGTATTTTATCATTTCATTTTCACCAAAATGAGGATATTAAGCACATGACAATTTATCTTTACATTTCTGAAAAAATGCAACCAAGAGCTAAACATAATGGTAATTCAATAATTAATCATCCTAAACAGGCTGACATGCCATAGCTTTGGTAACCTTCCCTTACCCCTGCAGCTTCCCAGTTGTGGAAGTGGGTTGATGAAAATGATTATGGCTATATCATAATCATATATATTTACAATTGTGAAATATATTAAATCATAATTGTAAAAATGAAGATGGCTATATATAAAGTTGTCTGAATAGAAGGATTAATGAGTTTTGAAAACAGCCACAGTAGGAATCTGATGACCATTTTATGAAGGGGGTTCTGCAGACTAGGCCCTACTACTGTGAAGGTCTTATCTTTATATCATGATAACGTATAATACTAGTGGGTTTAGAAGTGCTCTGTGGACACAATAAACATCAATAAGCATCCCCCAAAGAGTAAATTTATCAATTTGCTGGTATGTTACCAAATTTGCTCAAGAGTGCAGCCACTCAAGAAAAATGAATAAAAGTAAAATACCTTGTATGAAGAATGTGTGTGTGTTTATACACACATACACACACAAATACACGCACATAATATGATATATATAAAATATTATAATACTATATATACGATGTTATATATATATTCTATATTATATATGTGTATGTGTGCATGTGTATACACACATAATACACAGTCATGCTTTCCTTTAACAGGCTGCTGTAACCAAAAAATAAAATGTGTATTTTCTCTGTGCACAGGAAAAAGTACTTTTTAAAAATTTAAACAAAAAAACCTAGCTATTTATCATACATCTCTTATTCAGATAGACTTAAAAGTAACTCAAGTCCATAGATATTTCTATTCAGTAGAATATTTGGATGAGTGATTGTGTAATGTCTAGAGTATTTGAATTTTAAGGGGAGATTAAAAGGTTATCTTTCAAAATGTTTTGTGCTAGGGATTGTCAAAATTAAACTTAACAGTAAAGTCAGGGTGGGTGGGGGAGGTGGGGAGGAGGAAAATCAAGCTAATTTAGTAAGACAAATTTATGAACTAAGTTTCTGATATGAATGGTTTAAAGAATAAGCCAAAAGTTGAAATTTTCAAAAACAGTTTGAAACCAATATAGGAAGATTATCCCACATTTCACCATCACAAAAAAGGGTGTTAGCAAGAGGCCTGTGTTGCAATAACTTCATATCAACAAAACAATAATGGTATTTGTACCCGCCTCTGTTTGATTAGGAGCTCGCGCGCCGCCTTAGCCCGGGCTCGGGATCTTGTGCCCCCGAGCTTCATTGGTAAGCCCCAGGGTTTACCCCGGCTGGTATTAAGGGGGACCCCAGAACTCGCCTGCCACGACTTTGATGACTCTCTCAGTGGGGGGTCTTCCCTTGGGGTATCCCCTGGTGCCGGCACGCCTCTTCGCAGGTACTCTCGGGGCTCCTTCCTCCCCTACACCCCGGCCATACGCCACCTCAGGTCTTCTTGTCCTGGCCTCTCACCCGTCCTCGTCTCGTCCTCTCTCTCGGCTCGGGCACCCTAGCCCCTACAGGCTGTCTTCGGGCCGGGTATGCCTCACCCAGTTGGAGGGTGCTGCCCTGATCCCTCCTTCCTTGGGAGGCAGCCGTCCTCTCTGCCTCCCCCAATAGTCTCGGCTGCCGTTACCCACTCAGGCGGCTCCGCAATACTGGCTACAGCTGGCCCCGCTCTCAGGGTAGCTGCTACGCCTCACGCTGCCTCGGGTGTTGGGTTCCCCGCTGGCTGCTGCCTTGCCTCTGGGGGTGACTTCTCCCTCTGTCTCTTCCCTTCTGGGTTCTCCACTGCGCTGCTCGCAGCCTGCTCCGCAACACCGGCTACAGCTGGCCCCGCTCTCGGGGTAGCTGCTACGCCTCCCGCTGCCTCGGGTGGTGAGTTCCCCGCCGGCTGCTGCCCCGCCTCTGGGGCTGACTTCTCCCCCTGTCTCTGCCCCTCTGGGCTCTCCGCTGCGCTGCTCGCACCCTGCTCCGCCTCTATCCGGCGGTGTCCCGCACTCCGTGGGTGGCGGCTGATCCCCTGCTCGCTGGAGCTCCGCGCTCCTGCTCTCTCCCTCCAGCCGCCCCGCTGCTTCGGCGGGGCCGCCTTTTGTTCCTCCTGGCCGGCGTGCCCCACCCCCGCCGCTCAGCCGCAGCCGGATAAACGCCTGGCTGATGGCCCACGCCGGCAGCGCCGGCGCGTGGAGTTTCTTCGGGTCTTCCGGCCCTGTGGGAGGTAAGCAGACCCCTTGGCCGCCGCGGGGGTCTCCCGGTGCCCCCGCTCCCCTGGGACACAACCCCCCCCCCTCAAGATGCCTTGAGGCGTTCTTGTTTTACCTTTCCGGGGTACACCAGAGCCGTTGTCTGCCTTGAACGTCTGCGGCTTTGCTGTTTCGTCCGAGTCGCTGCCGTTGCACCTAGACAGGAAATCCGCCACGGTATTTGATTTCCCAGGCCTGAACACTATTTGGAATTTATAAGGTTGTAGGGCCAACGCCCACCGGGTGATCCGGGCATTATCGGTCCGGGCCGTGCTTAGCCATTGGAGCGGGGCGTGGTCAGTTATTAGTTTGAATTCTCGGCCCATTAAATAATATCGGAAATGGTCCACGGCTCACCGAATGGCCAGGCATTCCCTTTCTATCGTGGCGTACCTCTTTTCCGCCGGTGTCAACTTGCGGCTGGCATATGCTATTGGTCTCTCTATTCCTTCTTCCTCCTGCATGAGGACGGCTCCCAGTGCGGTTTCGGAGGCGTCCGTCTGCAAAACGAAAGTTTTCCCGAAGTTAGGAGTATGCATTATTACCTCCTCGCAAAGGGCCTGTTTTAATCTCCGGAAGCATTGCTCCATGTGCTCTGTCCACCTCACCGCCCCATTTTTCCTTCCCTTTAATGCCTCTGTCAAGGGAGCCGTCAATTCTGAGAAGTGGGGCACGAACCTTCGGTAATAGTTGGTTAGCCCCAGGAATGATCGGAGCTGACGGCAATTTTGAGGGGCTGGGAAGTTCCGCATCGTTTCAACTTTATCCGCTAAGGGTCTGATAGTTCCTCTACCCACCAGGAATCCCAGGTATTTGGTCTCTCTTTTCGCTAAAGTGCATTTCCGCGGATTTGCTGTCATTCCGGCCCGCCTTAACTCTGACAACACGGCCCGGAGCGCTTGCTTGTGGTGCGTCCAGGTCAGCGAGTATATGATAATGTCGTCGATGTAGGCCGCCGCGTATTCTGCGTGCGGAGCCAGCAGTCGGTCCATTAACCGCTGGAATGTCGCTGCCGCCCCATGTAACCCAAAGGGCATTCTGACAAACTCATATAGGCCCCAGGGCGTGCCGAAGGCCGTCTTTGGTCAGTCGGCTGGTGCCACTGGGATCTGCCAGTAGCCTTTGGCCAAATCCAACGTTGATATATATTGGGCCTCTCCGATCTTTTCTATTAACTCGTCTACCTGGGGCATGGGGAATGCGTCAAAGGTGGCCAATGCGTTTAACCTTCTATAGTCAATGCACAGCCTTAGTGACCCGTCCGGTTTTCGCACGGGGACCAGTGGGCTTCTCCAAGGGCTTCGGGAAGGCCTCACCACCCCCAACTGTAGCATGGAGTCCACCTCTCCCCGCACGGCGTCTCGTAAGTGATGTGGTATAGGCCTCCACTTCTCCCTCACTATAGCCCCGGGAGGCATCTTAATGGTGTGCCTGGCTCCATGGGCCCACCCTGGCTCTATGCAAAACACGTCCCGGAATTCCTGAATGACCTTCCGGGTTTCTTGCTTCTGTAGTTCCGACAGGTCTTCCCCTATTCCGACTAGTTGCTGTATCTCGTCGGAACGCGTCCCCACTCGCTGCTGTCCTTGGGGCCCCAAATCCTCCCCTTCGGTCTCCACGAAAGTTACCCAGCCCGTTGGTTCCTTCCATTCTCGTAGTAAATTTACATGGAAGATTTGCTTCTCTCGGCGATGGCCGGGCCGGTGCACCTCGTAGTCCACAGGCCCAACTCACCGGAGAATCTCGAAGGGGCCTTGCCATTGCGTCAGGAACCGGCTAGTGGATGTGGGCAACAGCACTAGTACCTGTTGCCCAGGTTCGAAGACCCGTTCTTTGGTGTTGCTGTGGTACCTCTCCTTCTGCCGTGCCTGGGCGTCTCTCAGGTTCTCACGAGCTATATTCTGGGCTGTTCTTATCCTTTGCTGGAAAGCCTGGCGATATCTCGCTGGGTCCTGTAGCCCCCTAGGGTCCTGCTCCCACTCTTCTCGGAGGACTTGCAGCCATCCCCTCGGGCGATGCCCGAGGACCAGCTCGAATGGGGAAAACTTCATGGAGTCCTGAGGGGTATCCCTGAGAGAGAACAAGACCAACGGCAACAACAAGTCCCACTTCCATGGATCTCCCTGAATGCACTGTCTCAATACCCTCTTCAGGGTGCCATTTAGGCGCTCCACCAGCCCGTTGGTTTGGGGGTGGTATACCATGGTGCGTATCTGTCTTATTTGCAGAGTCTGGCACACCACCTTCATGACGCCGGACATGAAATTTCAGCCCTGGTCAGTCAGGATCTCTTCAGGGACACCCATTCTTGCGACCCATTTTATCAGTTCTTCTGCCACCCGAGGGGCCATGGCGGTTCGCAACGGAACGGCCTCGGGATACCGTGTTGCATAGTCCACCATGACTAGCACATACTGGTGGCCAGAACTACTGTGGGGTAGGGGCCCCACAATGTCTAGGGCTATCCTCGCAAAGGGGGTATCTATGACCGGCATCGGTTGCAAAGGGGCCCTGGCAGGGCGCTCCGTTCGGGTCTTCTGACATTCCGGACAGGCTGCACACCGATGGGCCACTTCTTCTCCCATCCCAGGCCAAAAGAACCAACGTCCCACCTTGGCCAGGGTTTTATCTCGCCCCAAGTGGCCCCCCACGGGGCTCGCATGGGCGAGTTGCCAGATCACCCGGCGGAACTGCCTCGGGACTACCAACTGTGCCTCTGCGGGGCCCTCCCTCCTGGGCCCTGGTATGCGATACAGTAGGTGGTTCCTTACCTCGTATTTGGGTTGCTGTCCTCTGAGTGATGCGGCTTCACCTCGGTCCTCCTGGGCTTGCCTCCAGTGGGTTTCGAGTTCCGGGTCATCGCTCTGTGCCTCCCGGAACTGTCGGCTACTGGCAACCTGGTTGAGGTCGATGCTTATGGGGCCCTCCCTGTTGGTCGGCTCCGCTTCTTCCTCTCCTAGCCACCCTTCGCTGGCCCCCATCTTTTTACGGGCTTGCTCCACATCCCTCACTCACTCCAACATGTCGTAGAGGGGTGTCCAATCTCGGCCTAGTAGCATGTCGCACGCTAGCCTCGGCACCACTCCCACAAGTAGCTCCCCTTGGTGCTCCATCACACGCAGCTGTATCCATCGCCGCCTTACGCGTTCGGCCTCCCCATGGAGGCAGGCCACCATCACAGGAGGGGCCTCCCTTCCTTCTCGGCCCTGGATCACCTCGGCCCTTACCATTGATTGGGCGCACCCTGAGTCCAGAGTGGCCCGCATAGGTCGGCCGTCTACCCAGGCCTTGACGGTTGGGCGGCTCCACGTCGCGTTCCCCTCGCAGTTAGCGTAGCTGCAGTCCATAGGCTCTCCCACTTCCGTGCCACGGCGCTGGTCAGGGAAGCCTCTGGGTTGACTAGCCGGGACCCATCGCGCAGTGGGTTGCGTGGGGCATTCTCGTGAGAGGTGCCCCCTCTGCCCACAGTGGAAACACACCGTATCTTTACCTGTCCCCCGGATAGGGGCCGGCCGATGTCCAGCCTCTCTCAGTGGCAGTGATGCTGGCTTTTGGTTCCTCTGCTCCTTTGGATAACTTGCTTCTGCGGCCGCATAGGCTTCTGCCAGCTTCAATGCCTCCTCGCAATTCCGCGGGGCGTGTTGCCGCACCCAACGCTGAGTTCTTTCATCTAGGTCCATCTGGAATTGTTCCAAAATAACCTGATCCGCCAAATCTTGGCGGTCCAACCCCACTGGGCTCACCCATTTATCAAGGAGGTCCCGCAATAACTGTAGCAGCACCCGGGGGCGCCTTTCGTCGGGCCTCTTCTTAGCCCGGAACAGGTGTCGGTAATAATCTGGGCTGAGTTCCAGCCGATAGAGTATGGCTTGCTTGACCCGATCGTAGTCCCGGGCCTCCTCTCTCGGGATGGCCCGGTAGGCCGCCTGTGCCACTCCGACCACTAGGGCTCCCAACTGACTGGCCCAGTGCTCCTGGGGGAGGTTAGTCATTAAGGCGTGACGCTCAAAGGCCTCTATATATGCTTCGGGGTCATCCTCCTGCGTCATTTTCGGCATCCTAAAAGACGCCTGGCCTTGCCTGAACCATTCCTGTTGTTGACCCAGCATCTGCTGCTGAGTGCCCACAATTTGGGTGAGGGCTTGTAGGTTTTGGCCTATAGCCTCGAGTGCAGACACCGGCACGGGTTGGGCACTGGCATAGGCCGCCATGTCCGGGTCCTCCATGTTCCCGGCCAATGCACCACTTTGTACCCGCCTCTGTTCGATTAGGAGCTCGCGCGCCGCCTTAGCCCGGGCTCGGGATCTTGTGCCCCCGAGCTTCGTTGGTACGCCCCAGGGTTTACCCCGGCTGGTATTAAGGGGGACCCCAGAACTCGCCTGCCACAACTTTGATGACTCTTTCAGTGGGGGGTCTTCCCTTGGGGTATCCCCTGGTGCCGGCACGTCTCTTCGCAGGTACTCTCGGGGCTCCGTCCTCCCCTACACCCCGGCCATACGCCACCTCAGGTCTTCCTGTCCTGGCCTCTCACCCGTCCTCGTCTCGTCCTCTCTCTCGGCTCGGGCACCCTAGCCCCTACAGGCTGTCTTCGGGCCGGGTATGCCTCACCCAGTTGGAGGGTGCTGCCCTGATCCCTCCTTCCTTGGGAGGCAGCCGCCCTCTCTGCCTCCCCCAATAGTCTCGGCCGCCGTTACACACTCCGGCAGCTCCGCAATACCGGCTACAGCTGGCCCCGCTCTCAGGGTAGCTGCTACGCCTCACGCTGCCTCGGGTGTTGGGTTCCCCGCTGGCTGCTGCCCCGCCTCTGGGGGTGACTTCTCCCTCTGTCTCTTCCCTTCTGGGTTCTCCGCTGCGCTGCTCGCAGCCTGCTTCGCAACACCGGCTACAGCTGGCCCCGCTCTCGGGGTAGCTGCTACGCCTCCCGCTGCCTCGGGTGGTGAGTTCCCCGCCGGCTGCTGCCCCGCCTCTGGGGCTGACTTCTCCCCCTGTCTCTGCCCCTCTGGGCTCTCCGCTGCGCTGCTCGCAGCCTGCTCCGCCTCTATCCGGCGGCGTCCCGCACTCCGCGGGTGGTGGCTGATCCCCTACTCGCTGGAGCTCCGTGCACCTGCTCTCTCCCTCCAGCTGCCCCGCTGCTTCGGCGGGGCCGCCTTTTGTTCCTCCCGGCCGGCGTGCCCCGCCACCGCTGCTCCGCCGCAGCCAGATAAACGCCCGGCTGATGGCCCGCGCCAGCAGCGCCGGCGCGTGGAGTTTCTTCGGGTCTTCCGGCCCTGCGGGAGGTAAGCAGACCCCTTGGCCGCCACGGGGGTCTCCCGGTGCCCCCGCTCCCCTGGGACAGTATTATAACCATTATTTAGAAAGACTTGAGTTTGATGCAGTGACATGTTTATAATATGCTGTTTAAATTAAGTTGTTTGCTGGGGGGAGGGGGTGGTGGTTTACACCTGAACAAATGTTAATCAGCTTAGTATTGTTCACAATGACTGTGCAAAGCTTCAGTCACTGATTCAATTTGGCAGAGATTTGGCCCAATTCGGCAGCCAAATCTCTGAATCCAAATCAAATTAGGAGACCCTTTAATCTCTTGGAATCAAATTGGAATCCTCCACATCAATTTGGAGAGTTTTGGAAAGATTTGATGATTTGGGCATAGACACAGCTTTAAATGTTTTTTCTACATACCTCAAGGCATCAAGTGGCTCATGACTGCTGAGATGCTGGGGTGGATAGAGTGTCCCACGGGATGGGGGGAGGGGGGCAGGTCCCCAGTGCACTCGGCAGCAGACCTGGAAGTGGATCAGAAATACTTCCAGTTCACTTCTTGGTCTGTTGGGGATCATGTGGGGGACCCCTCCTCCCACCCCCTGGCTCAGCAACTGGTTCCTTCTGAGTCTGGGGGTGGGCACCTGGGGTCCCTCCATGGCCAATTACCAAGCCAAGGGGCATGGACATGCTTGGTGGCAGATCCAGAAGTGGACCAGAAGTACTTCTCCTGTGGGATGCTCTATTCACCCCACCATTGCAGCATTCATGAGCCATACCTGGTACCTCGAGGTATATCAAAAAAACATTTAAAGCTGTGTCTATGGCTGAATCACTGATTCTATGAATCAACATCAAATCTTCAGATTCGGATTTGGCTGAATCAAATCAGAACAGTGATCCAAATCAATGAATCGAATCATTATTCCCAATTCAGGCCAAATCTGAATTGAACACAGCCCGTTTCACACAACCCTTTTGTTTGCCTTAATGGAGCAGTTGCATCTAAGGCTAAAAAAACTTCTCTGATTGTCCCTGACCTACAAAGCCTGAGTCCCAGTTTTGGGGGAACAGACCAAATTAGGAGAAGGCCCGGAAGGCTATGTGGACATGTGACCTCAGAGAGACAGCCAACCAAAGGTAGCCACGGATGAAGAGTCACCAAGGTGGAGGAAGAATAAAAAAGCAGAGACTTGAGAGTAACAAAAGGTCTCTCCCATCCCTCCCTGTTCTTTCTTGTCTCTCCCTGTCCTTCCCTGTCTTGATTCCTGATTGGGGCCCCCATCCCCATCCCCTGGGAAGGGTCCCCAAGGCTGCCATGGATAGAGGGCACACACCAGCAGCCCATCTCATCCACCCCATTGGAGGGGGACTGTGGGCCTCGACATCCCACCTCCAGACTGCTTACATTAGAAGAGCATCAGAGGGGAGCTTGTATCCTGACCAGATATACTTTGACTCTCATGACAGCCGTAGGATTGGTAGATACAGAGTTGCTTGATTGTTTGTGTTTTTGCTTTTTTGTTATCACTCTGTATCAATAAACTCACCTATTATCAACTGGCAGGTGTTGTGGTTGGTCTGAGGGTTGTACTTGCCCAGAACAGAGGTATAGGGGCTAGGTCCAAATCCAGTGCCAACAGAGTGGCCATACCTTAATGGGACAGGAGCAAAATAGTTAAACTACATATAATCCTGCCCTGGAGTGGCATAATTTAGAGCTGAATAATGAGCACTTGAAGCTATTTAAAAGGTGTTAATGTACAGCAAGTTCAGGGGTTAAGAACTCTAAAGATGCCTAAAATTACCATGCAATGAAGCCAAGAGAGAGAGAGAGAGAATCTCTCCCAAAAGGACTGTCAAAGTTAAAGCCCACATGACAATATCTAGTAAAACACTGTCAAAATGAATGTACTGAAAACACCCCACAAAGCATCATATTCTCATATTAAGAAAGATAAACAGTTACCATTTAAATTACTATGGCAGAATGGAAATAAGAATACTGTTCGGAAATTTGAGGTTTTCAAACCTAGAGAAAAGCTCGTATACTTAAAAATCCACAGCACAGTCAAAAGCAGAATATAATATTCTACAGTTTGTAACAAACACATATGAAGCAAGGTTAGGATTTATAAGGCAATTTTATTTTTATACACACAATGCAGGTGCTATAAGAAGAAGAGATCTGAAATGTCTTATCTCTTACAAGCTCTCAGAGATAGACAGGATAAAGGGAGTACAATTGTAAGAGAGAAGTGCTGCAACTTAGATGATACTAGAATATATTAGTAAGTTTTGATAAAACAAAAGTATCCATCACATTCTGAATTCCCCAAAGACAGGATGATAAAAAAATGTTCAAGATTCATGTACATGCTAAGGAAAAAAAAAAAAAGTTCATTGGAGAATTATTTAAATGGCAAGTGAATAGAAATTAAATGGAAACAAGCAACTCATTCAGGTACCAGAGCAAATTTAGCCTAGAACCACAAGCCAGTAGCTGCTTAACTCTAGGGGATACATACAAGCATTTGGGGTCTAGGTAGTTTACTTTAGGATGTTTTAACCTAGATTGGTAGCAGTGCATGCTACTTGCCGCTGCCAGGAGCAGTGTGGGCAACACAAGGTAAGGAATTTGGGATGGGGAAAGGGGCTGGTGTGTCTGGGGAGAGTGTGGCAGCTTCAGAGTTCTGGAGGGTGTGTGGGTGGATGGGGGTTGATGGTTCCACAGAGGAGAGGGTTGCCCTCTGGGACTATAGTTAGGGAGGCTAAAAGTGTATGAACATTAGAATTTAAGAATGTGAGTGGAAATGAATGACATGAAGTACAGAGTTTAAGGTAGTATAAAACTGTGGATCAGAGTCAGAGGGGTAGGTTTAGCACAGCCCTGCAGCTGGGGTGATTGCCTGGGCTTTTCCAACTCCAGGACTGTGCTGCACATGTGTACAGGCATTTGCAGTAGTGATGCATAGGGGGTGCACAGGGGTGCATGTACACCCCCTGAGAGCACTGGTGTACCCCCTGACTAGCTGTGCTTCCCACTTAGGTGATGAGCAGGTGGGGCAGGCAGGAGTGCCCTTGCCCCCTCTGTGAGCACTGGCTGGGGAGCGGTAGTGCTCTATGTACCACTGCCGTCACTTCCGGAAGCATTGTGGCTGCTTCCTGGTTGGTGAGGTTGGCCATGAGGGGATCCCATCCCGTCACTGACTGGTTGCTGGGGGTGGGGGGTGGCATGTGCCCCCCTCAACTAAGGTGGCATCAGTCACCCTTGGGCATTTGCTAGATTGGGGTAACCCCTTCATAGATTGGGTTAAGCATTTCTGTTAGTTTACCTCCCAAGATGAACCTAGATGGGGATCACCATTGTTCAGCTCATTTAAACCCTGTGAACACCTGCACAAGTGGACATGTAATGCTTGTAGACACTCTTGATGCCTAACTCTGATTGAAATCAAAGGAAGCTGCATACTTAAATACTTACAAGAATATGGATCTTAGTCTCAATGTCTAAAATGTAAATCCTATAATCCAATTTGGTTATTGTTTTTGAGAGAGAGATTTTAAAGTCTAAGACTACTTCAGTGGACTAGGCAATTTTTCTCTTTCCTAGTTTAATTTTCTCTGATGTGACTTGAAATCAGAGTACTTCAGTAATATCTGTGGAAATTGTTAAACTTATCGAATGTTTTCTCTAAAATATAAGGCCTGGCAACACAAGGACTGGATTTAAAATTGTTTTACATTGTAAGAGAAGAAATTGATGTCATATATCTTGACTTCAAAAAAGCCTTCGATCTGGTTTCCCATGATCACCTCTTGGAGAACTGGCCAATTGTTGCCTTGGGTCCTCCACGATCCACTGGCTGGAAAATTGGCTCCGTGGTCAGACCCAGAGGGTAGTAATTGATGGAAGTCACTCATCATGGTGTCCTGTGACCAGTGGGGTCCCCCAAGGCTCTGTCCTTGGACCCATACTGTTCAACATCTTCATTAATGATGTGGACACTGGAGTCAGAAGCGGACTGGCCAAGTTCACCGATGACACCAAACTTTGGGGCAAAGCATCCACACCAGAAGACAGGCGGGTGATACAGGCTGACCTGGACAGGCTCAGCAAGTGGGCTGACGAGAATCTGATGGTGTTCAACGCCGATAAATGCAAGGTTCTCCACCTTGGGAAGAAAAACCCACAGCATCCTTATAGGCTCGGCAGCTGGGGTCATAGGATCCCAGCAAGATAAGCATCCAGTTTGCTCTTGAAGGTGTTCAATGTGGGCGCTTGAACCACCTCCGGTGGCAGGCTGTTCCAGACCTTGGGGGCTCGGACAGTAAAGAAATTCTTCCTTATGTCCAGCCTGAAACGGTCTTGTAGTAGTTTATGACTATTCGATCTAGTCATCATCCCTTGGGGTGCTCTGATGAACAAACATTCCCCCAGATACTGGTGGTCACCCCTGATAAACTTATAGGTGGCCAGCAGATCACCACTGAGTCTGCGCTTTTCCAGGCTAAAGAGCCCCAGGGCTCTCAGCCTGTCATCGTAGGGTCTACTTCCCTGACCTCTGATCATGCGCATGGCTCTTCTCTGGACTCTCTCAAGCTTCTCCACATCCTTTTTGAATTCTGGAGCCCAAAACTGGATGCAGTACTCCAGCTGCGGCCTCACTAAGGCTGAGTACAAGGGGAGAATGATGTCCCGGGATTTGCTTGAGAAGCATCTATGGATGCAAGCCAGCGTTTTGGTCGCTTTACTAGCCGCACCATCGCACTGCAGACTCATGTTCATCTTGTGGTCAATGACGACCCCCAAGTCTCTTTCTTTCATAGTGCTAGCCAACATAACGCTGCCGATACTATAAGGATGCTGCAGGTTTTTCTTCCCAAGGTGGAGAACCTTGCATTTATCAGCGTTGAACACCATCAGATTCTCGTCCGCCCACTTGCTGAGCCTGTCCAGGTCAGCCTGGATCACCCGCCTGTCTTCTGGTGTGGATGCTTTGCCCCAAAGTTTGGTGTCATTGGTGAACTTGGCCAGTCCGCTTCTGACTCCAGTGTCCACATCATTAATGAAGATGTTGAACAGTATGGGTCCAAGGACAGAGCCTTGGGGGACCCCACTGGTCACAGGACACCATGATGAGTGACTTCCATCAATTACTACCGTCTGGGTCCGACCACAGAGCCAATTTTCCAGCCAGTGGATTGTGGAGGACCCAAGACAACAATTGGCCAGTTTCTCCAGGAGGTGATCATGGGAAACCAGATCGAAGGCTTTTTTGAAGTCAAGATATATGACATCAATCTCTTCTCCCTTGTCCAGGTGATAGGTCACCTGGTCATAGAAGGAAATGAGATTGGTCAAGCAAGACCTCCTGCAACAAACCCGTGCTGGCTATCCCTTAAGATGTTGGCGTCGGCCAGTCCATTAAGGATGGCCTCTTTAATAAACTTTTCTAAGATCTTCCCCGGGATAGAAGTCAGGCTGATGGGCCTATAGTTAGCCGGATCCACTTTCCTCCCTTTCTTGAAGATAGGCACGACATTGGCCTTCTTCCAGTCTTCGGGCACTACAGCATAGCGCCAAGAGTTTTCAAAGATCCATGCTAGAGGCTGGGCTATGATGCTTGCCAGCTCCTTGAGTACCCTGGGGCAAAGATTGTCAGGGCCGGCTGACTTGAAGGTATCCAGCTTCTCAAGATGTTCCTTCACAAAGTCAGCATTAATGGAGAGCAGGGGATCACCCTCACCTGGACTTCCCTGTTCTGTAGTGGGAATGGGCGTCCCATGGGACTGATGAAAAACCGACGCAAAGTACCTATTTAATAGGTTGGCTTTTTCCTGGGTATCAGTTGTCAGTTGCCCCATCTGGTTCAGCAGGGGTCCAATGTTGCCCCTGCTTTTCCTCCGGCTCCCTGCATATCTGAAAAAGGACTTTTTATTGTCCTCGATGCCCAAAGCTAGTTGGAGTTCAGCTGCAGCCTTGGCTTTCCTGGTATGCTCCCTACAGGACCGGACCAGTGCAGAATAATCCTACTTGGAGGTGACTCCCATCCTTTGTAGGCCTTTCTTTTTAGCCTCAGGAGGTCTGCTAGGTCCCTGGAGAGCCAGGGACTGAACCTCATCATTTTGGGGTCTACATTTTTGTTTTAGAGGGATAAAATCATTAATTAAATAGATGTCATGTTCACACATTTCCTACCCAGTAAGTAAATAGCAGGTAAGTTTCAGAAAAGTTAATCTTTTCACATGTTTCATCTCTTTTCCTAGTTGTCTTTAATTCTTATTTGGCATTGTAAATTAAAATATATAATACTAATAGAACTGCTTGAGGGGTCTTTAGTTCAATTTTCTATCGTTAATTCATCTCAAAACCCTTGATTGCAATGACATTCTCTCTCATATTGTGTCGTAACTTAGTAATTATTTTCTGCTCTTCCTTTTTTTTCTTCCTGCACTTAATGTTTTTAGATGAGTTCATCCTATCTTGTTCTCAAATGTAGGAATATTTCATGCCTCAGCCTGAACTAATTTTAAAGAACTTTCACTATCCTTTTTTATGTCCAATGCACTACTGAAGATATTCAAATTAAGACATCAGCTTTGTTTGGGATGAGTCCTGAAATAAAAAAAATAGACATTATGTTAATGAAGTTAGTTATGTTAATGAAACTCATTGGCTACCTCCATCAGAGAGGGTAAAAAAGGCACAAGTCTTACAGGAAATAATTAAATAATTTAGACAGGAAGAACAAAGCCAATCATCTCTCTTCTTCTTCCAGCTGGCGAATGAGCAAGAGAAACCGTTTGCAAGGTAAAGGACCTCACGTATGTTTCTATCATGTTTTTCTTCCCCTCCTTCTGCAGGTTTTTCTTCATCTGCAATCTAATTGGATCTCCATCCCTGCCCCTGGATAAGATAGGCAGAATATGTCTGTAGTTGTCTCTGTGATTTGTAACAGAAAAAAAATGTAAAATGTAAAAAAAAGTAAAAAAATCTCAATGGCTTTTTATTTATAGGACAGAAAGAGACACTTGGGAATATATCTCAGATCTTAAAATCTGGGAACTTTCACAGAAAATCTGCTCAGTTAATTTACTTCCTTTCACATGTTTAAATTACAGGGATGGTAACAGATTGTCTGGCTCATTTAGAGATAAGGACACATTCCCCAAAATAAAAAATATGAATGTCTGCTTACCTTCCTCAATAACCAGAGGTTTGTGAATTCACCCTTAGTTGATAAGCATTTTTTTACAACCACGCCATGTGTGATTTTTAACTACTTGTATCAGGATATCTCATTCACATTTGTACAGGGCTTAAACCACAGCATATGTTAAGTGAGTTTTTCAGCAACCCTTTAAAAGATGGTTTGAAATATGTGTCCAAGGGATTAGGCATATTTTGAGGCCATTGGTAGTTTATATCTTATTTGCAAATTTATATTTGTATTAGTTCCACAGCATACCTATCCAAAATGCCAAAGTAGAAATTAAGGTAAAGAAAAGAATACAGGAAAGAGTAGATTGTCTTTTTGTTCCTCTTTGAAAGACCTGGGATAATCTTAAAGTACCAGAGATATTGTTTCCCTGTTCTCCCTCACAACAGTGCATTCCTTTCCTTGAAAAGTCAGATAAGATTATCATAAGGTGTGTAACTCCAAGTGAAGAAAAACAGATAATGAACTGAAGTTGTAACATTCAAAGTTCTGAAAGGGTCTCCAGCATAAGAGATGCAGGTATCTCATCCAGCCCAAAGATACAAACGTAGCTGTTTCTTATTATAGCTACTTTATAAATGCCCATCTAAAGGAATATTGAAATTACATGCTCATTGATCATTTAGACATTGCTGTACAACTTTTGTAGCTCTGTGGGCCAGAATTGGACCACAGGGAATCTCACTGACTCACCTATTTCTGGTAGTGGGGCAGTAGCTTGACTGTACAACTCCACAGTCTAGAGGGTAAATGCCACTATTGCTTGTCCTCCCTATTCCTTTGCTGCCAGTTTGGGTTGCCATCAGTGACCAAATTCAGTGGTGGACAAGGGGGGTTGATTAAAATGATGATTTAGGGCATGCCAGTTTAGCAAATGGCATATACAATTCAATGTAGTTTTCTTTCTAACTAACTTACTGTTCACTCTTTTTATTATTGGTAGTAGAAAGAGCAATAAACCAATCTAATAGTTACACTTAGCTCTCTCTCTTCTATTAAGTTATCATCTTCAAGTTTGGGATGTGATAATACAGAGATTTTGCTGAGTAAAGTGCAAAACCTCTCTGGGTTTAATATATAGACCAGCAATACCCATTGTGGAGCACTTATCATTGAGGGTATGTACAGACGTTCAAAAATCCTGTGGCAGAATCAATCTAAGTTATGCAGTTTTCTGTAAGTAGCTTAGGTTAGATTCATAGATTCATAAATGTCTGGGTCAGAAGGGACCTCAGTAGATCACGGAGTCAGATCCCCTACCTCAGGCAGAAAAGAGCATTGGGGTCAGATGACCCCATCCAGGTGCATGTCTAGCATCCTCTTAAAGATCCCCAAGGTAGGGGAGGGCACCACCACCCTTGGAAGACAGTTCCAGATTCTGGCAACCCTTACCATAAAGAATTTCTTCCTGACGTCTAACCTAAATCTGATCTCAGTCAGTTTGTGGCCATTGCTCCTAGTTACTCCAAGGGGTGCCCGGGTGAATCGAGCATCACCTATTCCTTGCTGTCCCCTCCCCCCCAATGAATTTGTAGGCAGCCACAAAATCACCTCTCAGAGTTCTTTTGTGGAGGTTGAAGAGATCCAGGTCCCTCAATCTCTCCTCATAGGGCTCTGCCTGCAGGCTCCTAACCATACAAGTGGCCCTCCTCTGAACCCCCTCGAGGTTGTCCACATCTTGAAGTATGGTGCCCAAAATTGGACTCAGTATTTTAACTGCACCCTGGCCAATGCTGCATAGAGGGGAAGTATCACTTCCTTGGACCTTTTCATGCACCTGCTAATGCATGATGTAACAGGGACTCAGGTGGGAGCCCTGCTACTGAGATAGTTTCAGGTAGGGATGACCTGAGAATGCACCCCACCAGGTGAGGGTAATCACATACCAAGGAAAGGGCAGGATGATTAGCCCACCACAGCTGGTATAAATGTGGTGGTGGGGTAAACATATTTCGCCTTCAGGCACCGGAGGATGGACGAAGGGCTACTGGGACCCCAGAAGAGAGAAAATGAGGAGCCTGACTTGTGGCCTAGAAGGGTGCTAGGACTGCAGGATTTTGGACAACATGACAGGTCAGCTACAAGACAGGGTATTTCCCTGAGAACCAAAGCTGTTCCAGTAAGTGCGGGGCTCTGGGAAGCAGCTCTGCAGGGAGTCAAGAGAGAAGGGAGTGTCCCCAAGATGGTTCATGGGCAATAGGAGCTAGTCTAAGCCCCAGCCCCTTTGGGACAGCAACGACATCGAAAGCAGCAATACAGATTGCGAGGGAGCAGCAGGGGTTGCTTCCGGCACAAGGCGCACGTAAGAGGCACAGAGAACACACCCCATTAATGAGGCAATTAATGGCAGAAACTATGCTAGTTGCAAAGTATCTATAAGGTATATGGCACCGAGTTCCCTTATCGGCAGCTCGGGCTTCCCTCGCTAAAGAAGTAATTAGCGAGGCTATTGTTATTCTGCAACACCCTGCTGTGAAATAAAATCAGAATTGTGAGAATTTACCACCTGGGTGGCATTAGTGATTCCTTGCTCAGAAATACCACTGAATCCCTCTTCTTTTCCTTTCTATTCAAGTCATGGCAGGAGAGTCCAGAGGGAGACTGAGCTAGAATCAATCCCGGGCTCACACATGATAAAGTGTGGTTAGCTTTACTGATCACTTTGTCACATTGATGACTTATGTTCATCTTGAAGTCAACTATGACTCCAAGATCCCTTTCCACTGCTGTGCTGCTGAGAAGGTCCTCTCCCAGCCTGTAAGTGTGTTGGTGATTCCTTCTCCCTAGTGCAGCACCTTGCACTTGTCTTTGTTGAACTGCATCCTATTCTGTTTTGCCCACTTTTCTAACCTGTCCAGATCCCCCTGGATTTGTTTCCTACCCTCTAGTGTGTTAACTTTACCCCATTATTTGGTATCATCCACAAATTTGGACAGAGTGTTCTCTACGTGCTCATCACCCTCAGCTAAGTTATTGATGAAGATATTGAATAGCACAGGTCCAAGTTCCAAGCCTTGTGGGACTCTACTGCCCACATCTTTCCAGGTCAATACTGACCCATCTACCGCCACACTCTGGGTGCCACCCCTAAACCAATTTGCCACTCACCTGACTGTGTAATTACCTATATTACAGCTGCTCAGTTTATTAATGAGAATAGGGTGAGATACTGTTTTGAAGGCCTTCTTAAAATCTAAGGAAGTGACATCTACCTTGACTTCTGCATCTAAGCATTTTGCGTCCTTGTCATAAAAAGGAACAAGGTTAGTCAAATAGGATCTACTTGCTATGAATCCATGATGGTTATCCTTCAACCTTGTTTTTCCCACTGGACTCCCACAAATGTACTCAGTAATAATTTTTTCAAAGGTTTTCCCAAGGATAGAGGTGAGACTAACTGGTTTATAGTTACCTGGATCCTCCTTCCTTTCCTTCTTGAAAATAGGGACCACATTGGCCTTTTTCCAGTCTTCTGGGACCTGAGCTGAGCACCATGAGTGCCCTTGGATGAAGATCACCTGGGCCTGCTGACTTGAACACATCCAGCCCCTCCAAGTGTCCCTTCACTAAGTAAGTGCTAACAGTTACTGGTGTCTCTTTTGTGCCTGTCTATGATCCAATTGGTAGATTTGTCCTGATCTGTATTCAGGAATACAGAAGCAAAAGTCTCATTGAAGAGTCCCCCCATCTGTCACAAATTTCCCTAGTTTGTCCTATAGGAATCCTATATTACCCTGTGCCTTCTTTTTACTCTCTATATACCTGAAAAAGGACTTTTTGTTGTCTTTAATTTTTTTCCAGCCTAAGTTCCATTTCTGCTTTGACCTTTCTAACTGAATCCCTGCAAATGTGGGCCAAGTAGTTATACTCCGCCTTGGTAGCTACCCACTGCTTCCACAGCCTATATGCCCCTTTTTTTGCCCCTAGGTTTTTCTGGATTTCCCTGTTCAGCCAAGAGGGTTTCTTGGCTCCTTTGACCCCTTTCCTGTGCAATGGGATTGCCTCCTTCCTCACCTGAAGGATTGCTCCCTTTAGGAACGACCACCCTTCCTGGGCTCCCCAGATGAGTAGCAAACAGAACAAACAGTTGCCCTTTGGTGAGGGTTGGGAGCAAACAGGCTGTCTGCACTGATTGAGGCCAGCAGGTTGGGAGTTTTTCTGCATGTTTTCCAGTGGGCCCCATAGGCTCTCTGGCTTGCTGGAGACTGCCAAGTACCTAGGCCACCCTGATTGGCTTCCAGGCATGGGCAAGCATGTGTCCAACTCTGTCTGGCCTAGCTTGGATGCTCAGCGCACCCCACCCTTGCCTGTAGCTGTGGGCCAAAAAAGCCTTGTAGCACCCGGGGTGCCCATGACCTGAGTACTTTTCAGCAGTGGCTGAGCTTCAGAGGTCACAAGGTTGCTTCCAGGTCCCATGTTTTATCCCTGCTACCCCAAACAACCAAAAGCAAACTGTTCATACCTTCTCCTGCTTGGGGGACAGAGGGGACAGCCCATGTTGGGTTATGGGTAGTGAGGTGCCTGGCTCTGGCTACTGAGATGTGGTGTGCAGCAGCCAGGGCTGGGTCCATGGTGCTGTGCCCAAGCACAGGGGCATGGGGGTCCCTGGCTGGGTGTGTGACAGCCAGGGCTGGGCTCCATGGGGCTGTGCCCAAGCACAGGGCTTCTCCTGGCCTCAATGTCAGGTCTGTGTGTACAATGTGGGTGCTTCATGATGGGGTGAGGGGGCTTGGCCTGAGGACTCAGGTACCCAGGTCCTGAGACTCATGCAGGGAACACAGATGCCTCCTTTCCCTCCACTCCATTGCTGCCTGCCTGCAGCTGACATGGCTAGAGGCAGGGGGCAGGGCTGGGAAGAGGGTCTCAGACTTTGGGAAGCTTAGGGTCAGGGCCTCCTTGGCAATTGGTTAGATCAGCCAACTGTGGGCTGAGTGCTAGCGTCCCTTCTTATGGGAATGGGGGTTTGGTAGGAGACCACAAAGGAGGGTGGAACAAAGGAGGTTGCTGAAGGACAGCAATCTAACTTGAATCAATAGACAATTTGGTACAGAAATTTGATTCACCAGTCTAAGCTAAAATGATTAGATTTGGATGCACATCTATCCATGTCTATCTTAGACCTGTGAACTCTTTTTTTTTTTGCCCATGTTCCCACCATATACAACCATTTTTAGATCAGTCCAGGTGCACCAAACTTCTCTGTGGTTACAGGTTTAGATCAATTTATGATCACTAGACTGATATAAGTGTACTGTATGCTTCACTGATTAATAATGAACCAAGAAATGTATCTAAAATGATCAAGTTCTTTTTAGTGTAATATTGAATAAATAGCAGATAATAAATTAAAATTGTGCAAAGAAAACAGTGAGAATCACAATATCTATATGGTATATTGTTTCTCTGTGGGGAAGACACTATCAACCAGTGAGAACCCCTATTCTGAGTCCATGAATGGGCAACAGAGAGAAAAAGAAAACCCACTGGTCCTGGACACTTCCAATCTGGTTTCAGCTCTTATTGTTCAGCTTATAAATAACAAATAGTGAACAGGTAAACTTCCTGCTGTGGTGTTCCCCTGTCCCCGCCTCCCCTCCCCTCCCCTCCCCTTCCTATCCCTCTCTCCCCCCTGGAAAAAATGCTCTTCTCATAGACGCAGTACCTGCCCATCCTTCTGTTGAGCTTGCTTATATTGCATTTTGAAAAGACAGTACAAAAGAGGTTACCATGACATTCTGGAGAGATTCAAAACTAAATTTATTGTAGATTAAGGTGACTACATCATCCAGATCATTTTTTAATTTTAAACGTCTTCCTCCTAATGATTTAAATTTGAAATAAAATGATAAGGAAACTAAAATTATTCATTTAAAATTGCTCTCTAAGATTTTATAAGCAGATGATTTTAAAATGACCCAGGACTTTTAACTAATTATTAAAATAGCCTCAAACGGTTTATTGTATTACTATTTAATTACCTAGCTCTTTCACCTCCATTTATCACTAATGTATTAGCAATAACCATTAGTGGATCCAGCAAAATAAAAAAAAAAAAAAACTTAACAAAATCTAGCTAGTGAATCTGATATCTAAGGGAGTGTTTTACTTAAAAAGCTGTGGTTCAACATGCATTTTAATGACTTAATTACTGGCAAAATTGAAGATTAAGTTTGAATACATGCTATGAGCTAAACACTAGTCTATTATCTCATTTAAGTTAGGAACTCTCATTTAATACTTGTATAAGGTAAATTACAGTATGTACAAAAATAGATTTCACATACTATTCGTGTTATTATAGTTTTACTTCGTAATTTAGGAACCATTTCGCTATCCAGGTAATATATCTCATTGTACTTAAAGGTATTGCTAGGAATCCGCTTGATTCAAATGAACAAAGCAATGACCAAAGCAACTGTCTAAAAGTAACTTTCTATTTTCCTGGAAAATCATACCAAAATGAAATATTTCATATTGTAACACTAGGTCAAAATATGAATGCTGTATATACATCTGCTCCAGTTGTGTGAAGGATATTGCATTATGAAGTCCATCTCCTCTTCTTGTCTTCTATGTCTTGATGGCATCTGACACACATAAGATGCTTCAGGGAACTGAGGGTCAGTTAACACTTTGTATAGGTTATGGCACACATTTTGGTGAAATCTTTTAAACCCACTGGCTGTCTGAAACACCTTTAATTTAATCTGTGAATACCTGTTTCAGGCATGCAGTAATCACTTAGGAGAGATTGTCATCTTTCATTACTGCATTAACCTTTAGAACTGACAACAGTGTACTAGCTCACAATAATTGAGCAGAAGTCCATGAAAATTAGTTTCCTACCTTGCTATTTCACATACGGTCTGGTTCACTTGCTCAGTAGTTATTTTTTCCTTACCAATTACATTACTTCTGTCACTTAATATAGCTTCACTTTTAATTAATTGTTTAGATTGTAATCTTCATAAACTATCTGGCTGAAGTCAGGAAAGCAGAATGAAGAAACATACAGCATATAGCTTGTGTTTTTCTCAGAAACTGCTGTCAACTAAACCCTTATAGATTTTAGTACCTCAAGGATTTGAGTCAATTCCAGTGGAGGTATGAGAAAAGAACAAGCTTATAGGGTCCTCTTCTGAAATTATATGTGCATTTGGTGTACAACTTCCTTTTATTTTATTTTATTTTTGCCCATGTTCCCACCATACACAACACTCTCCCATGATAAAAAGTTAAACCTTTACTTTTTCTTCTGGAGTCTAGTGTGTGGAAGTTCTGAGCAAGCAGAAAACAGTGGGAATACTGCATTTCAGTATCCTAGAAAATCAAATTATATTACTGTTTCCAATGATTTGCTTGTAATAGGAGATGACATTATATTGATACTTTAAAACAAAACTGCTATTTGGGGTCCAGTTCAGAGCGATGTAAGTGGTGATGTAAAGTTATAAATTGGTAACTCAGTGTGAATGATGAGAGGGCCTATGTAACAAAGCCCTATATTTTCAAGTAACTGTGAATACTGAGCACATTTTACCACTAAAGCCCATGTTATTAAGGGCTGTTTCAAGTGGGGAGTAAAGCTTTAGATTTATGTTCCCACCAGGCTAACATTTCTAGTTATGTATTGTAGCACCCTCTTAATTTCTAATAAATGATATATGCTTGCTGTGTTGTTATACTTCAATCTATTTTTGTTTTAGATCTTGTTAATAACAATTCATTTCATGCTATACATGCAAAACTGCTATACAAGGAATTCATAGTGAAGTGAGATTGAGAGCAATTTGTTTAAAGATGCATATCTTCCCTTATTATTTCCAGTTAGGACACTCAAATTAAAATGCTGAATCAAACTAAATGTTATTTTCTCCTGTACAGAATAATTTTTATTATATCATTTTAAAGTATGTGGCTTTGCAAATTGTAGGCATGCAGGGCTTTCTTATGCTCTTATTATTTATTATAATACTGAAAGGTGCTCAAGCACTTGACATGCATATAAGAAGGAAAGTCCATACCCTAAAGAACTTACAAAGTAGCTTAGACAAGAACTAAAGTTGTAACAGGAACAGCTTATATGAATCAAAATTTATGAAAGCTGTTGTGGGTTTTAAGGACATTTTCCAGTTGTCTTCAGTTAAATCTATTGAGCTAACTTAATGGAAAGAAATCCCCCTTTGTCTACCAAACTAGATGTGGCAGTGCACCTCTGGTGCCTGCCATTTTAAGGGCTGGAGCAGGCAGCTGACAGGTGCCTGATTAAAGCAGCCATTTTCAAACAAAGGTCAGCCAGGCAGAGACAGCAGTTAACTGCTTGCAGCCACAGAAGCAGCACCATCCAGCTCCCTTGTTGCATGGAACATCTTAGACATAAGGGCAAGAGCTAGGGGGATGGCTTAGAGGCTTCTGGCATGACCTAAAACTGCACCCTGCTGGGATAGGGGGCCTGGTGGGACTGTCCATAGTGCATCATCCCCACTTAAATACCAGGACTGCTCACCTTCCTGGTGAAAGGCGGGTTGAGGCACCTTAATAGCCCCAGCCTCCACAGTACTGTGGGTATGGGGGTCAGGTACGGCTATGGCCACCTGAGCCCCGGAGGTCTAAGACCCGAGGAAAGGAGTGAAGTCAGGCACAGCTTCAGCCACGTGAACCCACAGGGCTGAAAGACCTCAGAGGTCCCAGGGAGGGGATAGTTGTGTAGCCCCAGAGAGAGGGGGCGGTAGGAAGGGTCCTGACAAAGACTGAGTAGGGCTAAGGGTCAGCCTAAAGGGAAGCCCAGAGGGTGTGCTGAGGAGGGCTGTGGGATGGCCAGAAAAGCAATGCATGGGCCAACCCACAGGATATCAAAGTTGTAGGGAGTGTCCCCCAGAGGGCAGCCACTGGGGAGCGGGAAACACTCTCCATGGTTGAACTCAGGACAGGGGTAATCCACCCCCACAAGAAAAGCCCTGAAATCAGGGGTCACTTACCTTTTTTTGGCCACTGGGCACAGAGTGAGCCACGCCAGGAAGAAGCACCCATGTGGTTTGTCAGCCATGCTTATCTGGCTGGGACTGGTGAGGGTGGATGATGTCACTGATGAACGCTGCCCAGCCAGGATAAAAGCCAGCACCAGCGCAGAAAGGGGAGAGTGGGGGAAGAAAGCTGAGGCTGTGGAAGCTCTCTGCACCAGTTGCAGGCAGCACCGGTGGGCAAGTGAAGATCCGGCTCTGGGTGGAGCAGAGGAGGACCTCAATGAGGGCAGGGACTTGGAACAGCATTGGGGGACATGCTAAGTAGCAGGCACTTGGGCTGTGGTAGTGGATGGGCTAGTTAGCTTGACTTCTCATCCCTTTCCAGCCTTCTTTTCATTTGGTATTTTTTTTTTCTCCCTTTTTAAAGTGCCTGCACCCTTTTGGCCATAGTTTGGCCTTTCCTTTTTTTGTGACTCATTACCTTTTTTTTTGATGGGGCATGGGTGATGCTCCAAAGGCCAGAGCTACCCTAGGGCTCATTGAGCAGCAGGCAGGCTGCCAATTTAACACCCAGGAGAGCAGGGCACCCAACTGTCCCTGGAGCCCAGTGACGAGAAGACCAAAATCGGAATCCAGGGGGCATGAAGAGCGGGGATCAATGAGACCAGAGAACATCCGTGCTAAGATCAAGTGGCCCATATTGAAGGCTGGCATATGGAAGGGGTATAGGAGGGGTGGAGCCCCATAAATGTCCATCAAGAAGTGTGACTGACTCTGAGGAATCACCGATAGGAGACCCCATGACTGAGGGTCCATTCAGACTTGTGGGAGGTGAGTTTTGGGGTCCTCCCTGGGGAGATTAAAGACCCCTCCAGAGATCACACAAATACACACAGCACCTGACACCAGGTGCACACGCCAAGGTGGCGCATGAATGGATACTCGAAACCAGATGGTCACAGTGTGAGAAGTCCAGTGAGGGGCTACAGTGGAGTTAGCCCTCTGTTAGGTGAATCAGCTGGCTACTACCCAGGTGAGGATTACAGGAGAGGCCCAAAAGACTGTATGTCACCACCCAAGGCGTGACTTGGATTAGCCTGATGGCCTACAGGGCTGCTCAAGGGAGCAGGGGAGAGTGAAGGGGGCACAATATCATGCGGTGGGCAAAAGATGCTGTGAGAGAGGGTAGAGTAGAGAGGGAAGAGTACAAGAGGCCTCAGTGAGAGGTGGGCAGTATGAGTGCATGAGTGACTAAGACCCGACAAAGGAGTAAGTTGGCGTGGCTTTAGGCCTGGAGCATAGTGATATACTGGATACCATCTGTGAGGCATGGGCCATGGAGTAGGGGTGGTACGGAACTGTGGATAGTGCCCCCTGGCATCAGGGCATAGAAAGGGCAGCCTCTTGCATTATACCACCAGTTATGAACTGCAAAGTCATGGCAGGCAAGACTGTATGGACTGCCCCATAGACAGGCAGGCAGGACAACTTGAGACTTGGCCCTGAGCATGCCCCATTACACTAGCAATTCCAGAATAATTTTTCTGAATAATTTACTTCTTTGTATGGATACTTACCCCAGAATATGAAGGTGTTTATAGATGTGCTCTGGGAGTGTGTGTGTGTGAGTGGGGGGGGGGTGCTTTAATTAGAGAGATTCCAAGAGCTGCTCTAATTAAAGCACCCGGAGTGTCTTGTGTATCAGCATCTTTAAGAGAAGGCTGGATAGGCATCTGGCTGGGGTCATCTGACCCCAGCACTCTTTCCTGCTTAGGCAGGGGGTCAAACTCAATGATCTGTTGATGTCCCTTCCGACCCTAGCATCTATGAATCTATGAATCTGTGAATTCCAGGGCTGAAAAATGATGGCAGGGGTGCTTTGACTAAAATTCATCAAATGAGCTTTAATTAAAGCATCCCCATCACCATTTTTCAGTGCAGAGATGCTGATACATGAGACACTGGAGTCTGCTGGAGCACAGTAATTACCATGCTTCTTCAGCCTCAATTAATTGAGTCTTCTCTGACAGATTGTAATTACAGAACATTGGAGTATCCTTGCTGCTTGTGTGCAGGCGCTCTGAGGCTAGGGACAGGCATTCAAAAAGCCTGAGCCTGAATTGATTCAATCTTTGTAGATTAGTCTAACCTGGCTAGGCTAAATTAGTTTGCAACTGCATAAACATCCCAGACATGCAGGCATATGCCTGCAGTGGCTCAGGCTAGAAGCCAGTGGGCACTAGAGCAGCCTTCCCTTTCCTTCTACAGTGCTGAGCTGAGGGGGGGCATGGTCAGGCCATGGCAGGATGCTGATTAGGGAGGGGTCCCCCCCCCCACATTCCCAGGAGGGAATAGATAACGCAGTGTTTATCACCCCATTAAAAAACAACGGAGGACATTACCGGGTACCTGTTGATTCTGCCTTTGTCTGTTACAACACAGAGTGCAGCCAGCATGTGGTCTGTTAGCTAATACATGGACACCTCTCAGCAAGGCAAAAGGGAAGGGGGAATTCCTGCTTAGCAGGGAGTGGGGAGGGGGAGAGCATTCCACAGTCTCTGGCAGAGCTCTAGCCAAGATGCAGAGGGGAGGGGCCAGCTCTACTGTTGAGAAGAGCCACGCCCAGCCCAGAATGCCTGCCAGGATGCTGGGGGTACCTGGTTTATCTTAAACCAGCAAGGGATCTGGGACAGACATTGAATAAAACAGTTTGACCCAAATCGGTTAAGTCTGACCCTACATTCAACCAGGTCCATCTCAAACTGGTTTCAGCCACTTTAAAACTGGTTTATGTGTACTGAACATCTGTTCTGTTACAAGTTTAAACAAGTTTATGATCACTTAAACCAGTTTATGTGTAATGTCTGTCCCTTGCCTGAATGTCTACAAGAGAACTGTAAAAAAAAAATCAACAAAACAAACAGAAAAACCCAAAGAAGTACCTGGAATAGCTAGTTTGGTGAATTTCCTAATATAGACAAATCCTATAGACCTGATCCTGTAAAAATGTTAGCACTCACACAACTCTTGTAATATTCCATGTACCATATTCATAGATTTTGAAACCTAAAGGGACCATTAGTATCCATTATGCTAAGCCTGACATGCTGTGTTTGAATAAACCATAAGTTAGTTTTGTGTTTTTTTGGGGGTGGGGAGGTTGTCTTGTTTTGTTTTTTGGCTAAAGCTTATTTTCCAGAAAGACAGCTGTTATTGATTTAAAGACACCATTACTTACTTTGTAGGTTGTTTCAGTCATTCATTCCCTGACCATGAGAGCAGTGGCAACATCCAGGCAGGCAGGTTAACCTTTCCCTGCCTGGTCCTTTGGTACAGGCAGTGTGGGCAACTGAGGCAAGCAGATAGGGGGGCAGAAAGTAGGAATTTGGGGTATTGGGGGGAAGTGGGCCCAAACTAGGTCAGCAAGAGGGAGGGTAGGTAGAGTGTTTACACTTTATGTAAACTTGGTAACACAGATCAGAGATAAACCTGCCCTGGAGTGGTGTAACTTTGAGCTGCCTAACAAATGCTTAAAACTAGTTTCAGATGTTAATGGGCAGACAATCCAGGTGTTAAGAACTCCAGGAGCTGCCCAGAACTACTGTATCAAGGCCCTCAAGTTGTCTGGTTTCAACTTCCAGACATTGATCCTTGTTATGTTCTTCCCACTCTTTTAGTACCTAACATTTTCTCCCTACAGGGGTTCTTATGCATAGTTATCAAATCAATTTCATTTTGATAATTTAAATAGCTTAGAAGCTTTAAGTCTTTCACTGTACATTTTCTCCAGTCCTTGAATTCATTGTTTTCCTCGCTTTAGTTTTTAAAATGTGGCCCCAAACTGTCAAACCAGACTCATAACTTCCAGTGCCCAGGATGAATTGCTAGTTTATGGGGCAGTAAATAAGACCTCTAATTCCTTTTCAGAGTTATTGCTTTGCAGGTTACAGTTCCCCCATTCCATTTAAGGCCTGCATTCAATGTTCATAGATACATAACTAGGTGTACAACTTTGTATTTGGCTAAATTAAAAGGCATTTTGGTTGAATAGGTCCAGGTGTTTAGATGATTCTTTATGACTTTATGATTCTTTTTACCATTTTGCCAACATTTGTGTGGATTTGCATTTTTTCCCCAGCTATCATGTTATGTGTACATACAAAACTTTGATGAAAATATTGGATAGCATTTGGCCTGGCACCAACTTCTGAGGAAACCCATTAGAAATATCCCCATTCAATGAAAATTTCCCCCTTTTCCCCACCAACTACATTTTGATATCTGACAGTTAGCAGCATTTAATCATTTTGATATGTAATCTGTTGCTATTATTGTCCTTCTTGTTTCCAAGTATGACATAAATATTTATTGACAATACCTGCCTTTTCTGCATTACTGTTACCAAAGGGACTACATATGCGTATAATATTTTCACAAAATCTGAGGCTAAGTCTCTGATCTTAAAATACAAATGACATAAATGGGAGCATTACTGTGATATAGGTCTGCAGGGCCAGACCTTAAAAATTTTAGAAAATATACACTTGAAAGTGGAGAACAGGAGAAGATGAAATGATTTTTTTGTGTATTTCAGACTGATCATTTCTGTTATTTTTTCCTAATATGTATTTTTTGCTTTTAATTTTTTTCCTATGCTATATTGGCTGAGATGTGTGTTTATATGCAGATATTTATTATTCTGCCAATTTCAAGTTCCTTCTGTATATCATAGACATGTGAGCATTCTTAAAGGTTTTAAAGATGCAGGCAACTTAAAGTTGGGGGTGGGTCATTATTGGTATTCTATTCTTCATTAATTAAAATGATTTTTGTTTATCTATCACCTGAAAGAATGTTTAAGGAGATGCCACTTAACACTGAAAGCAAAAGTCCACCTATCCACTCAGAGAAAAATTAAATTAAGTTATGAACATTCAAATAAACTTTTATATTTGGTATTTTTGTTTTCACAGAATTTTGTCTAGTATAAATAATCGCATATATCCAGCTTCCAGCTGTCTGATTCATTGATATCATCCAAAAACTGCTGTCTCACTATGATTAACCACCCTGGTGAAACTGAAATCTAACTCAAAGTTCATTTTTGCTTGTGGCATCTTGCCAATTGTTCAGTTGGATATACCCACTTGCTGGTATAGCAATTTTTATTGGATCAGCAGCTCTACTCTAGTTAATCACACAGATGGTACTAAATTTGGGCAGTCACTATGGATATTACAATGTCAAAGAAGCTGGATGTTCTCTCACTAAATCCCCTAGTGCCCAGCTTGGACACTGCTTGGTAAAGTGCTATATCTTAGTGGAAGAATTATTTGTTTTGCATCAAACTATTTAAACATAAACAAACACATCAATTCATACATTTATGTAAATTCTAGAAATGGTCACAGAAGAGGAATGTAAATACAAGGAAGATAATGATAAATTTAAATAAGTAAAAATAGCTAAATAGAATAAAACAAAAATAGATGGGAAATAAATTAGAAATAGGATTATTGAATGTGACTATTTTCTTTTAATTTGTTTATGGCTCCTTATGAACTCGTTAGAATAAAGGAACTTAGCATAAGACTATGAGTCATAGATTTAGTTATAGCATAGATGCTTAGGCAGAATTGTAGTCAAGAAAAACATTTTTTGCTTGGTATAGCATATATCACATACTATGTTCAGACAATGGGCCTCATAGTGCACTGTGTCCAAATTCAGAGAAGTTCAGCACCAAATGGGAATTTGAATGGAAACTATCTTCCCTTGGGGGATACTCATAAAGCAACAGGAAGGCAGAGTTAGTAAAAAAAGATAACCAAGGGACTGGATGCAAAGGCAAAACAGTCAGGAAAGTTGTTGACAATTCCTCAATTTGAGAACAATCTCTACCACAGTTCCTTGATGGGTCTTGAGGTGCCTTAACAGTCCAACCTTTGATCCTTCAGAAGTTGCAGGTCTTTCTAGAGAGTAGGCTGTAGGCCCAGATTTCTTTCCTTTTCCTCACTCCACTCTCTCTTGGGTTGCCACTTTGTTGAGGTTGCAGTACCATTGGAATCAGTCAGTATTCATCTCCTTGCAGTTGTTGATATTGCCTTCCTTTTTCTTGGGGTAGGCCTTCAGTATGTCCTTGTAGCACTTCTTCTGGCTGTTGTGAGACCTTAGGTTGCAGCTAAACTGGGAGTACGGCACTTGTTTTGGGAGTCAAGAGTTGGGCATCTGCATATAATGTTCAGTCCAGCGAAGCTGGTGCTTGAGGATTGCTGGTATAATTGATTTTAGCAAGGATACTAGTGTTTGTATGGCGATCTTCCCATTAGATGCAAAGGATTTTCCAAAGGTATTGCTGATTATCTTGCCAGACTCTTAAGGTGACAACAGTACATCATCCACATTTCACATCCATAGAGGAGAGTGGGAATGATGACTGTATAATAGACATAGATATTGGTGTTCTTCCAGAGATTGCAAACAACAACAGCAAAAAAAACAATTTGCCAAAAGAGGTGCTTGAGCATAGGGTCCCATACTGGATCTCCTTATTAATGTTTACTTTCTGAAAGAAGTGGCTACTGAGGTAAGGGAAGCACTTGACTAAACAGGGTCTTTCCCTCAGTGCTAATTTGAGGCGGGGGGGGGGGGGGGGGGGAAGGGAATGTCACATTCATGTCATGGAGCAGACTGATAGAACACTTTAGTATTTCTGACATTGAGAGAAAAGTCCAAAGTTTGGTAAACTTCCGAAAAGAGATCCAACATGGTCTAAAGGTTTTCTTCAGTGTGTGCAAGGATGGCACTGTTATCAGTATACTGAAGGTCAAGGATGCTTGTTTTGAATACTTTGGTCTTCAAGCAAAAGTGTTCCAGTTTGAAGAGCTCTCCATCTGTTCAGTATTCAGTGTTGATTCTGCAATGTTGATTCTTGTTCTTAACAAGAACCAGTACAATGGTTAAAAAAATGGAGAATAGGATTGGTGCAAGGATGCATCCTTGCTTGACCCCAGTTTGAATGACAAATGGATGACGGTATATGTAGCAAGGCAGGCCCAGAGGGTGGCTGTGATACCCCCTAGTCGCTGCCTTAATCCTGCTGTGCTTGCTCAATTCAGCCTCTCAGGGTCTCACCCAGTTGCCTCAACTGCCACACCTTGATGGAAACAATAAAGAGGGGAGGCTGCCCTAAAAAGCTGAGGCTCTGGGTGCTCTTTCTGGCTCTCTACTCCTACTTCTTTTTGGACTGAACTTGACCCACTTGCATCTGGGATCCAACTCCTGCTGCATAGTTTCTCAGCCTGGGGCTCCAACTCCTATAGACACCAGCCCACTCTCTAGAGCTCTGACCCATCCAGACACTGGATTTCTTAAGGCTCAGAATCCTGTGTCCCTAATTGCCTTAAGGGCTGAAATTGTGGCCTCTGTTCTCCACACCCATGCCCTGCAGGCGTTACTCCTTTATGCCTTTTGGGCCTCAGCCTTCTTGGCTTTAACCCACTGTTCTTCTGGCTGCAGGCCTCCAGCCCTGACTCACTTATTCTGACCCAGCTTTCTTGGCTTCAGCCCTCCCTGTATTTCACTCTCCAGGTCCCTGGACCAGTCTTTACTCCATGTCTGTCTTATGTTTTGCTCCAGGCCCTCGGGGTCCTGCAGTCAATCCCAAACCCCTAGCATCCCTGACCCAGATGAGGCTGCCTTCTCTCTGCTACAGCCTCTGAGCTCCTGACTCTTATAGGGCTCTATACTGGATGCTCTCAGGATCCCCTGTGGCTTCCTATCCACTCTTATCAGTTACATGCAATCTTGTGGTTCTCTGTGCCATCTAAATATCACACCTACACCTTCTAGGTCTCCCTGGGTCCCAACACATTTTCACCCTGCAGCTGTTGGCTCTTGCAGCTTTCTTGGGTGCCTATGTTGCCTGGTAGGCCTGTACGAAGAGGCTAGTATTCGCTTTGGATTCAGCTGATTTGGGGGACAATGATTCAAATCATTGTCCCAAATTAATTTGGCTGAATCTGATTCAGAGATTTGGCTGCTGCCGAATCTCCAAATCACATAGGCCCCATCCCCTGCCTGCTGTCAGTGGCTGCCCCACTCACCCCAGCAACCAGCTCTTTGAGTGGGAAAAAAAGCCCTAATTCATTTGCTGCTGCCAGGCAGGATTGGGGGAGGCGAACCCCGCTACCACTCACTGACCCACATTGCACGGGGGCCTCTGGTGGCCACAAGCCCCATGATGCCCCCTCAATGACTGCCCAGCCCATCCCAGCTCCCGGCCTATTAGGGAGTGGGGAATCCCTGCTTCCCCCCACTACCCCCTGGCACATGGAGGGCTCAGCACAAGCCCCCAGAAGCCTTGAGCCTGCTGCAGGAGCTGGTGTGTCTGGGTGGGGGGTTTTTTTTTTTCTTAAAGGGCTTGGAGCTGGGGTGGGTGGGACAGCCATGGGGAGTCTGGGGGAGTGGATGGGGGTCAGGGGGCTTGTCACAGAGCCCCCCATGCAGCATGGGACAGTGGGGGGCAGCAGGGATCGCCCCCCTCCCCCCACCTGGCAGCAGCCAATGAGTGGGGTTTTTTTTAAAGGGCCAGGAGCTTGGGCAGCTGAGGCAGCCATGGGGTGGGGGCTGGAGGAATGGGTGAGGGGCTGGGGGAGCAGGCAGGGGATGGGGCTTGGTGGGGGTCCCCCTATGGTCCCCTTCCCCCAGCCCCTATTTACCAACTTAGTCTGAGTCCAGGTCCCTGCTGCAGTGGGTGGGGAATGCTTAAAATCACCGAAGCTCTCTGAATCTTTTCTGAATCAATCTGGAGAGCTTTGAATTGATTCAGACCTTTAATTTTCCCCTGATTCAATTTGGATTCAGAGATTCAGCCACCAAATCAGGCTGAATCTTCTATGGATCAAATCAGCACCTGAAACTTCACACAGCCCTATTGCCTGGGTTCTCTTTGCCCAGGCCAGCAGAAATTCTGCTTTCGGTGGGAGTCAAGGTCAGACCAATCGCTCTGGTTGAGAGGTCAGTCTTGTAGTATACTGGGCTCTATCCTTTTTGTATCACAAAGCCTTCTGTTTCTAATTAGCTCCCTACTCAGCCTGCCTTCAGGAGCTGTAAGTTAAACCCTGAGCTGCAGCCATTGCCCTATCCCCTGCTGCATTTCAATTCCTTGTGGTTTTTCCTGGCTGCAGGTTACTCTGCAGCTGGCCCTTGCCAACTGGCTACTTGCTTGCAGTTCTTTGATGCTGGATTCACCATTTCTAAGTAGTAGAGGTTAGAGGTCCCTGCTACAGTCTCCACTTCACTATAAAGAACAGTCACAGTCATCCGTTCAAAATGAAGCTTCAGAACCTTGATGTATTTTTCAGGCATCCGAATCTGGCTGCTACTTTCCAGAGGGTGTCTTAACTGTTGGAATCAAAGGCTTTAGTGAGGCCAATGAAGCCTATATACAGTTCCTCATGTTTTCCTGATACTTTTCTTGGACCTATCAAGCAGTAAAGATACCCAAAGACAGAAAAGTTCCCATGCAAAGATATATTTCCTTTCTTGAAGATAGTAATAATGTTGGCATTCATCAGGTCTCTAGTCTCTAGGAATCTCCCCATTGTTACAGATTCAAAGACTGAATTCATGGAATCTCAGTACAGGTTTCCCTCACTTTATGCTGTACATGTGTTCCTGGAAAATGGTATATAACTTGAATTCACATAAAGGGAACCCACTTTACAAAGTAACAAATAGGGATACATTCCAAGACCTCCACTGTACTGACTGCCAGACCCATTCCTACCACTTTTACAAAACAGTTTTGGTACTAACAGCAGATGGTACACACAAGCACAGCTGCAGCTCCAGAAGCATGGACACTAGCTGCCCTGAGCAGTGGCTGTGGGCACTGCTGCCAAACAGCTTCATGGCTTACAACTCCTGGGGTGCCACGCTGATGGGGCTGTACTGGGCCAGGCTGCAAGGACCCGCGCTGCTGCCCAACCTGGGTCCCACCACCCGGCTCAGCCCCACCAAATAATTTTTTCTTCCTCTGCCTATGTCATTACTCCCACAATGCACTTCACAAAGCAGCTGACTGTGGGCTTCTACCACACTGATCACATAAGAGTGAATTTACCTTGGACATAATGAATTTTTGGTATTAAAAGGGTCATCGCATAAAAGTGAATTTGCACATAATGAACCCTCATAAAGAGAGGGAAATCTGTACTAGTTCCTCACCACTCCTGAAAAGTCAGGGAGGGATCTTTATCTGGCAATGTTGGACCTTTGCAATGCACCCTTCTGTGGACTACATACTAAACCAGCACAGGGACTGATGGACTGAAGTAGTAGGACTATTATTCTTGAAGGAGAGTCTGCCATTTCCCAGGGGACTACTGACAGAAAGTACATGAAAACAGTTACACAAATAACAAACTGAAAAGTTGCCATAAACAATGAAGAAGCAAACATTTGAATCTAGTATGCACAGCTAAGAAGGTCTGGGTTCAGTCATTTAATGGTTCCTGAAATCAATAGCAAAAGGAAAGAATCCAAGGAACAGACACAGGTGAGATGATGTAGGAAAAGAAATACCAGTAGAGCTGGCAATGAAGACAACTGTTGAATAATGGCAGAAAGCCAGGTCCCCACAAAATATATGGGACCAAGGGTACTTAGAAATCATCAGCTATCAGGTGGCCAGATACAGAAGAGCATGAAATGAGGTATAAATTAGAATTAAGAAAGTGACAGGGTGGAAACAATTCCTCAGCACATTTTAATAATGAGCAGTGGGAGGCCAGGGCTATGAAACCTAATATATGACAGCAAGGACTGGTGGTAAAGGCCATAACCTCATGGTGGACTGGGCCTCACTTACATGAAAGACAACAAATAATAGCTGAATGAAAAGATCAAGAATCCTTTATGAACATGGTAGAGAGGTGAACAGATTTCCAGTTGGAAAATTTTTGAGGAGACACCAGGATGTATGTACAAAGCTTGATGCAGTTTTGGCACCCCTGTAAATTGTTCTTTCAATAAAAAGCTGGTTTAGTTTTATGAACATGGGGTCCATTTTTTCATTTCATAGTGGATGAAACATTGGGAAACTGGAACTTTGGCCACTCTTCAGCCATGTTGTTCCTTTTGGATATGTTCCCGTGGGGGAGCACAATCACTAGCTGCAATCTACAGAAAACTTAGAGAAGGGGTGAACAAAATACAGCCCGCAGGCCAGATATGGCCCACCAAAGAATTTTGTCCAGCCTGTGGTGGGTCCCTTGGCCATTCCTGGCCCAGGGAACAGTCTGGGCTGTGGCATGTGCAGCTGAACCCACTGGCCATGGGCACACAGTAAGGCTGGGGTATAGCAGCAGCTGGACTCACTTTCCAGCAGGCCTGGTGATGATTGGACCTGGCCCCACTGCCCAGGCACCCTAGCCTTTCTGCCCCACACTCACCACTGGGGGCATGACTCATGTGGGCATGGTGCATGGACAGGCAGCTGTGATGGGGTCATGTTCCAGTGCCAAGTGGCATCCAGGGGTAGGATAGGTGGGTAGGGCCAGGGCTGAGGTGTTGGGGTAGTGACATGACAAGGCTGGGGCATGGGGCAGAGATATAATCTGCTGCCTGTAAGTCCCTGTTATGGGCACTGGTTTCACAAGCAGGGCCATGCAGACAGTGGATCATGGCTCTGCCCTGGGGCCCAGCCCCCTGCTGTTACTGCCCAGTGATCCCAGGGTCTCCATGGAGCCCAGCCCAGGAGCCATGTGGGCAAGGTATGTTCATCTGGGCAGAGAGGATGGGACTATGGGTGGTGGGAAGCAGCACCCAGGAGTGGGAGCACAGGGCTGTGATTGGGATCATAGGACTATGACAGTGCAGGGCTGAGGCCCAGATCAGAGCTATGATCTGTTCCCCTGCCCATGGAACTAGGACCTGTCCCAGGGACATGCAGGCAGGAGATTGCAGATTTGCTTCAGGTCCTGGCCCTGCACTGTCACCACTCCAAGATCCCAGAACCAATTCCACCCATTTGTCCTGATCCTGGACACAGGTCCCTGCCTGCTTGTGGCCTCATCCTGTCTGCCCAGCTGTGCACCCTGCCTACGCAGGTCCCAGCCAATCTCCATAGAGACCCTGAGATAATGGGGCAATGACAGTGCACAGCCGGGGCCCAGGGAAGAGCCATGATCCTCTTCCCACAAGCTCCTGCCTATGGAAGCAGCACCCACCTGGATGAGTGAGGAGCAGATTGCAGCTCAGTCTCAGGCTCCAGTCATGTGCTGTCACTGCCCAGTGCTAGCCCCGCACATCCACTCTGCTTCCAGATGCTGCTGGCCACCTGCCCGTGGCCCCATCCCAGTCACCTGACTCAGCATGGACCAGAGCCATTTAGGGAGTTTTGATGAATTGTTGCGGGGGTGGAGCAGGGTGCTGACTCAGCTCATGATAGCTCATCAAAACTGCCTATGTGGCCCTTGGCCTGAAATAATTGCCCACCTCTGACTTAGACATACAATGCATGTTTCCTTAATAGAGTAATTCAGGAGGGTGGATTGGTGCCTTTACATCTTCAAAATCCTCTGTAAGTTTTGCTTAGGGCTAGTCTAAATCTGGTCCTTATTAAGTAGTTAGTTTCAGGCTAAGCAATTTATTTCTGACAGGTTGGTCTTAGAAACGTTACCTGGATGTCAACTAAAAAAAACATGCATATTAAGAAGTTCTGCCAGCCAGGTAACACTGGATACATAGATGCTGAGGTCTTTTGTGAAATATGGTAATACATTCAGCATATGAAATCATCTTTCTTATCTTGTATCCATGTCCTAGCTTGCATCCATGCACAGAGCCCTAAATTTCTCATGCTAATTTTAACAAGATAGTTTTGACATTTGAAAGCTCCATTTATGAGGACCAGATGCAGTTTTCTGAAGCCTGCAAATATATTTTTGTATCTTCCTCCAGTGCTTTTATTTGTTGGCATCTATTAGAGTTCCTATAAATAATAGCACTGTTAATGAAAGTTCAACATATCCCAGATGCCTAAACCAAACGAGTCATCCTGCTTCATATGAATCATTCATTTGAAATCACTGGAATTACTAATATTCCAGATAAATGTTTCTATTTTTGTTTGCAAATTAATGCTGTATCTTCTGATCACTACTATGACATGACAACTACTACTGGGAGCATAAGATTATATAATAATAGTGCATTATTAAATCTTTTTTTAATTATCTTTTAAAGTTTTCATTATGTTGAGAAATGTAAATGATCTGATTCAGCATCTTAGATAGCATCATTTTACAAACCATCATAAATCTTATTTTATTCTGCAGATTGCAAAAGCTGTTCAGTTTTTTCCATCAGGTTCCTAATGTTTTAACATTATGCCTTATTGAAAGAGGAAATGATATATCTTCAATCTTTCACTTCTTGCTGTATTAAAAGCTAAGTAACTGCTCAGAGAGTAGGTACATTATTCATAAAAAAAACTTTTTCTACAGGAAATATAACAGAGCATTAGAAAACTGTGTGCGTTTGCTAATATATATAAAAGATTGCACAGCATGCCATCTAATAATATCATAATACTAACATTTTCTCAATTTTTTATTATTCACAACCATCTTAGTGGATACTGCTGATCTGGGAGGTTATACTTGGATTAATTGTTTGTCACTCAGTATACATATTGCATTTTAATGAGAACACTTTGGTGTGTTGGCCATGTGGAAGAGTAAACATGCAATCAATTAAAACTGATATTAATGAGTTTAGAACTCTTCACTATGATACTTTTATTGTCCATTGCTTGCTCAGTTTGAAATGGCATTGTCTGATACGGCCTTTGATGATATCTTTAGCTATAGCTATACAAATCAAATAACTAGAGTGAGATATATGAAAAGCACGATGGCTTGATACAAAGCCCACTGAAGTCAACAGGAAGTCTCTTGTCTTCACTGGGCTCTGGGTCAGGGCCTAAGAATTCAATTTTGAATTGTATTTAATTCAGAGCATTTTAAGTTTAATCATCTAACATCATTTTGAATCAGAATAATTAAACGTGTTCTCATTTATGATTCATACATTGAATACATTTTTGCCAATGTGTTTAAATGTTTCCCATTCCATTCCTTTCCTGTAAGAGACAATGGGTGTGTCTACATGAGACGCTAAAAGCACATTGGCCTAATTGTACTGCACATTAGTGTTTCACAGTGAAAGCTGTGCTAATGGGCTAATGCACAGTAGAGTTAGTCTACTGCACATTAGCGTGACCTAAAAGACATGCAGTAGCGCTATTGTGCAGTAGTGTCGATTATGGCACTATAGAAGGGACACCACCAAGAACAGAGACTTACCTTGCAGCCAGGACCAAAGAGAGGTGCAGAGCCAGCAGGATATCGCTGAGGGCCAGAAGCATGGCAGGAGAGAGACTGCCATGGGAGGACAGGCCACACCAAGACTAGAACCAGAAAAGCAACCACAGCAGGCCACAGGAGAGCCGGTGCGTGCACCCACACCAGCGTGTGCACACTTTTTGGTGGCATGCCAACACCATTTTACCATCTGGCTCTTGGAGGGGGGAATAAAAATCCCATTGGATGACAGTTGAAAAGGACCAGAAGTAGGTCCTCTGGATAGCCCAGAGTAGCCAGGATCGATTGGCAGCCCCAACAGGGATAAATGGCAGCAGCCCTATGAGGGGCATGCCCAGACAATGTTGGCTCGGCAGAACCTGAATTCTTACCTGGGATGCAACCATGGATCTCAGATGCATCTGGTGTGGAGTGGAACAGCGGTGAGCCTGGGGAGAGAAAGAGAAGAGAAACATCCAGATATTGTGAGTCAATATGGGCAGAAAAGGGAATGTACCTGGGAGCAAGGCAGCTGGGGGCAAATAGAAAGCCAAGCCAGGCTGACATGAAGCCTGAAGCCAGATGGTATGCTATCCAAACTGAACTATGAACATATAAGGGCTAAAGCCCTTACCGTGGTAAGCAGACTTTGTCTCAGCCATGGCCAAGGAACAACATCTCTGGTTGACGCAAATTGGGGTGTAGGGGAGGCAGAGCCCCAATACAGGAGGCCAGGCAAGAGTGCCGAAGGAGGGAACCAGGGGAGGCAGGACTTAAAAACATTCTCCCAACAATAACCAATGCCAACAAGACTTGGCAGGTGAGAATCCCTGGGAAACTTTCTTGGTATTTGCCTGGATGACAAGCTGTCAACCTGAACGGAGACAGTGGCGCCCAAAAGGCCAGAAAGAGCAAAGTGCACTAGTGAACAACATAGGAGGTTACAGGCACATTAAGTTAGTTCCTGTCAGTACCATAATTGTAGTGCATTAATGCATGTGTAGATGTGCCCAGTATGTACTGGCTCTTATCCTGGCAGCAAAGCAGGTGACTTTTATGATAGTGAGGAGTAAGTCACTAGCCTGTTCTCATTTGTTCTATTGTTGTAGGAACCATATGGACATATTTGAAGTTCTAGACACCCCACCCTGTTCTACAATGGTGCAGGTACAGGTGTAAAAGCCAGCTCTGGTGGCGTTTCACAAGTGAGGGATTCACCTACAGCAAGAGAATGTTCCTTTGGCCACTTATAGCTGGAAAGTTGCCCAACTGATAGAGGTAGTTAGCATATGTTGATTTCAGTGGTGTTAGTTACATTTTGTCATCTTAAAGTGTGGAATTCAATGCTTCTTGTTTTTGGTAAAATAAATACATTTAGAAAATCTTTTATTAATTGGAATACATGTAACTTTTTCAAACTTTCAGCTAAGAAAAGCATATTACAATTCTTATGGGATTTCTCCTTGATTTAATACAAATTTATACTTTGGGACATATCTGAATTCATATTTCCTAAGTTTGAAATGGGAATTTATTTGGATGGGGAGGGGCAGAATGAATAAATATTCTTTAGTTAAAAGCAGTTACAAATCAGTTGAAATATTTATAAAGGAACTTGTTAATTTTTCACACTCCTACAAATATTGTTGTTTGCACATCAATTTAAAAGTTCTTAATGGGAGTGTCTTCACATGTATATTTACTATACAATAACTGAAATTACTGCACAGTACAGGCTCATGTTTACATGTGCATGCCTGTACTGTGCAGTAAATATGGTGACTTATGCTGACTTGAGTATAAATGTGATACCTGTATCAAGAAGATACTAAATTTATGCCTGATTAGTTACTGCACAGCAATGCATGCGTAGATGCCTTACTGAACAGTAAACCCATGTGAATAGGGAACTATTCGATTCGGATTCAGAGCTGGATGATTTGGATGCCAGAGATTTGATTTGGAGATCTGAATCATTTTTCTGATTCGATTTAGCCGAATCACTTCGGAAAATTCAGAGCCAATTTGGAGCCGATTTGGAGATTCGGCCATAGAGTATAATGGGGAATCAATGAAATATCTATAATGTGCTTGTACAACTGTGTCTGTCTTGGGGTTATCCTTGCTAGCTACTGTGTATTGAGCTGGTCCTTGAGTGAATCATGGTTGATTGGTAACACAGTAGCTAGTGAGGATAATGAGTTAATGAGCAAGGATTAACACCTACAAAACCACAGACTAAGGAGAGGAAAGAATCAATACAGAGCTGGGAACTGCTTCTGCCCCAAGACAGAGACAGTCAATAGCACAAGCACCCATGTCACAAGTTTTGTCTGTCAGCAGCTAGGGGCGGAGGGCCCCAGAACTGCCCTCCACCTATCTCCTTAACAGCTGGTAGGCTTTGTGGCCACAGCAGGTCCTAGCAGCCAGGCCTACGGTAGTTCCCCCCCCCCCCCCCCCGTGCCTGAAGACAGACACAGTTGCACAAGCACCCATGACATGAGTTTTGCCTGTCAGCAGCTAGGGGTGCAGGGCCCAAGAAACCCCCTGCACCAATATTCTTAAAATATGGCAGACTTTGTGGCCTCAGCAGGGGCTAGCAGGCCTGCAGCTTTCACCATGCTGTGCCTTAACACACACAGTGTCACCCATGTCATGACTTTGGCTTGTCCACAGCTTGAGGTACAGTTTTCCCCAAACCCCTGGACCCATCTCCTTGAAATTTGGCTGGCTTTGTGGCCTCATCAGGGGCTACCATCCCTGCAGTTTGTATCCTCTCCACCCGTGCCTTAAGACACACACAGTGTCACCTATGTCATGAGTTTTGCTTGTCAGCAGTTTGAGATGCAGTTTCCTAGAAACCCCTGCACCTATCTCCTTGAAACTTGGCAGGCTTTGTGGCCTTAGCAAGAGATACCACCCAGGCAGTTTTCACCCCCCTGTGGCTTAACACACACACATGACATGAGTTTTGCTTTCAGAATTTGAGGTGCAGTTTCCCAGAAAACCCTGCACCTATCAATGCGACACTTGGTACATATGTTCTCAGCAGGGGCTACCATTCCTTCAATTTTCATCTGAATTAGCCAAAATACAACAAAGTTATAGGTATTTAATTGATTCCCCATTATACTATATGGCCAAATCTCCAAATTGGCTCCAGATCTTTTCCAAATCTATTTGGAACCTCTGAATCGATTTGGAAAGCCTAAAGCTTCCAGCAGTTTGATTCAGATTGACAGATTCAGCCTCCAAATCATCCGAATCATCTCCAAATCTGAATAATGATCCAAAGCTTTGCACAGCCCTACTGCACTGTAACACTGTGTGTATGGACTGATTTGGGACTAACTTAAGTCCCAGGTCAGTCCATTCATGGCATTAATTCACTTTAATGCCTGCACCTGTGGACATGAATGTGCTTTAATACCAGCATGTGTAACTTACTGCATAATAAATTTAAGCTGGTGTAAAAGCACAAGTAGACATGTCCAATGAGAATCAATTAAATGTGTTTCAGTATCTACAAACTTTGCCTTGGCCAGAGCTTTTACATTTGCATAGTAAAAATTCTGTGTTTCTATCTAATCAGATAGTTCTATTTAAATGTAAAAATGACATTTTGGCATTGAGAGCGAGTAGTAGATTTCCACTATGAATTACCATTTGCTAATTGGTGGGGTGGGAGGACTTTGAAAGTCACAGTTTTTCCTTGTGTGCCATGAGGTGATGGCAAGAGGTATGTGGTTATTATAATCTGTAGCACAGCATCCAAAAATTACATCTTGAAATTTCAAAATGTGAAAACTAGTATATGTTACAGTGTAATTAATGGCAGGTGCTAGTTTGGTAGGTATTTGTCTGACTCTAAAATGAATACAGTCATAGAATCATACAAAAGTATGACTGAAAATGTCCTTCAGAGGGTATGTAATCTAACCCCAAAAAACAGTATTGTCAAGGACCCTTGCAGGCAGCCCAGGATGGGCTCTATACCTGCCTTGGGTGTCTGGCTAACAAGTTCTGCCCCAGCTAGTTAACTGACTGGCTTCTTTATTGGCCACTGAGAATTTAGTCTCCCCACTTATTCCCACCTGTGGCAGCAGTTTCCAGGGTAGTCAGCAGTTCTGATCCTAATCCAGTTTAGCAAGCTGCTGGTCCCTGTACTCTCTGTCTTTCTTGATTCCTGACCTTGGTTTCAACTCTGTTCCTAGAATCTGGTTTTGGATTTCCCCAATGAACTGTTTCCAGTTATTCTGACACTATTGGGCTCTTTTCTTGAACTTTGATCTGTGGATTGTCTCTTGGACTTGGTAATTTTGCATCTGATTCCTGGACCCTGATCCTGACCTGTGTTGTGGATGCTGCCCCTAGAAGTCCCTCTAGATTTGGTAATTTGGCTCCTGAACTGACCCAGCCCCTGAACACTGCCTTTCCTCAGTGACATAACCATTAGGTTTCTGCAACCTGGGCCCTTACAAGCATGCACATGTTGGGTGGATGGACAGTAGGGGTGTGCAAAGTGGGAAGTATTTGATTTAGATTCAGATTCGGCCTGATTCAGGGGATAGTGATTCAATTTACTGATTTGGATCACTGTCACGATTCAATTCAGCTGAATCTTAATCTGAAGATTTGATTCTGATTTGGAGAATCAGGAACTTGGCCATAGACATGGCTTCAAATGTTTTTTCTATGTACCTCAAGGTACCAGAGGCAGCTCATGAATGCTGACATGGTGGGGCAGATAAGGCATGCCACGGGAGCATGGGGGGTGCCCTGCATGCTCGGTGGCAACCTCCCTGCACCCCTTTGGCTCAGTGATCAGCTGTAGGGAGACCCCAGGTGCCTCCCCAGATCCAGGAGGCATCAGTTGGTGAGCTGGGGGACAGAGGTCCCAATTGCACACCACAGGGGACCCAGAAGTGGACCAGAAGTACTTCTGGTCCACTTCCAGGTTCGCCACCTAGCACACTGGGAACCCCCCCACACTCCCGTGGGATGCTCCATCCACCTCACAATGTCAGCATTCATGAGCCGCGCCTGGTACCTCAAGGTACATAGGAAAAACATATAAAATTGTCTATGGCTGCATTGTCGAATCTCTCCGAATATAATCAGAAGCTTCCAATTCGATTCAGAGAGATTAATGGGTCTCCTTATTCAATTTGAATTCAGAGATTTGGCCGTTGAATTGGGCTGAATCTCCTCTAAGTTGAATCAGCAACTGAAGTTTCACACGCCCCAATGGACATCTGTCTCAAACTGGCAACCTCAGGCCTACAACACCAGAACTATTTCCCAGAGGCTTTATGAAGGGACTGGCTTTGTTACAGGAAAATATTTTTCATTTTTCCATTTGTGATGAAGAAAGGGCATTCCTATTCCTTAAAAGAGATTCATACAGAATAAATCTGTTGTTATCTGTTGTCATTACTCCTGGCTGAATTGTGGACTTACCTAATTGTGTGGTAACCAAAACCTGTTTTATGGTGGTGTTCTATTCAAGTCATGATGGGGGCCCTCCCCTACCAGAAGCAGCTATTTTGCAGAACCATCATATATCTCCATTCCCTCAAAGTGAAGTCTGTGGCCTCTTCATCCCCTTATGACATGAAACATCCTGAAGCCCAACTGAAGGAATCAAGGTCATAGGGAAGGAATACCATGTTTTGGTGATGACACGCAAATTCGTGAAGCGTTCCTTGCTGGCCTCAACATGTGAGAAGAGGAGACAGAATGTGCCATGTAAGCTTGCACAACAAGTTCTTGTGAGACAGCTTCAAATGACACTTTCTAGTGGTACAGCACATCGAAAAGTGAATGTAAAGCCAGGTGACCCCCATTTACTTATGATCATCTAGAAGGGACCTGCCCCATTTTGATTGGTTTTTCTTTCCATAACCTGTTTTTTATTAAAGTCTTCACCCTTGGTCCTATTCTCTTCCTCCCATATAGTAGCTCCATAGTAGTCACTGTAGACCCAGAGTTATGTGACTTTTTAGACTAACACAAAATAAGATGTAATGGTTACACAACCATCTGTTCAAAAACAGGTATAGAATCCTTCTACACTCTTCCACTTCAGACTTAACCATCTTATATACAACCCATTTGGTGCTCAGACTATTTACATGGCTACTTTAAAATGTAGCCTTCTTTGCGATAATATAAGTAGTTCTCAGGTTTTAGCTCTGAATATTCAATCTGTCTACACAGTATTTATAGAAAAATAAGAAACAATGCTATTATCTACTATTAGTAACACTATTATTATTATACGAATCTACTTGTCAGGATTTTTTAAAGTAGGGATTTAGTAATTTACCTTGAGTTGTAATTAATGGTAATGTCATTATACTAAAAATAATACTTTAAAGGTCTAATTACATTTTCACTTAAACCACTTATATGACTGTGTAACTTTATTCGCTTTAATGGAGTCACCCCTAATTTACATCAGTGTAACTTAGAACAGAATAATTAAATAAAACATTTCCATAGTTTCAAACTAGGATGCAACTTCACTATTTGCAGTTTTTACGATGCTGATTGATGGCTTCAAACAATAGCTAGAGAAAAAGTCTTCAGTGGAAGGTGTAACTTTCTTTGATATTATTTTTTCTGGTAGCAATGAATTTTACTGGTATTAATTAAAGTAAAAAGAAGAGGATGGGGGCAGGTCTTCAACTAGTTAAATTAATAATTGATCTTTATGGCTAATATTCCCTTTGCCTCTGCCTAGTACAAAACCTTAAATAATACAGAAGAGGTATGTTGGAGGGCAAGTTGTGACAGCTGGACAGCATGAAACAGGTACAGCACTGTGAGGCATAGTCTAGTTGTATCATGTAGCATGAATCCCATACTGCAGGTCATATAAGTCAAAGTATTTGGGCATCTCACTGCTATATGACTCTAGAAAAAATAAAAGTGAAGGAAATAAGTAATATGAAGCACCCACAGATTTTAATTTGAGATGGAAACTTAAATAACATACAATTATTTTTTTGTATGCAACATGGACATTTCCCCCCAAAATCAGTCCCTCAAAATTGTAGTGTGGGTATTAAGCAGTAAGCTGATTTTCTGACCAGGATAGAAGCACCCTGCTTTGATTACTGCTTCAAAACATATTGCATTACTACTCAGGCAGCTGAGGGAGTCAAATCCCTTATTTGTTTATTGTTCTTCACTCCAAAGGTGTTAATAATCCTCTTTCCTTGTTAATGGTCTTGATGTACCACTAATCAAGCTAACATTTATTAAGGCAACTTTGATATCTGCTAGTTGCTTCTGGTCTCTTTCTGCTCTATTTCATAACCTTGGAGACTCTTTCACTTTTTTCAAAATCATAGATCCACCCACTGAAACCAGTCTTCAGCAATAGCTAGGATTTTAGCTTTAGTTAAGCAGAGTAAGTGGGGGTCCATTGAAGATTAAGCTCCATCCCTGCTCTCTGCAGCTATGACTATGCGAAACAAAATTTCTGAATTCTGCCTTTCAAAAACAATTTGTGTATTATGTCTCAGGATGTGTTGTATGTGAGAAAATATAGTGGGTATGTATAGCTCAACCAAACTAGGACTAGAGGAATGTGGAGGAAGAGAGTGAATTGTATAAACAACAACAAGAGAGGGTGTTTTTAAATCATTACAAAGTGGATAAATGTTATTTCAAGATGAGATTAAGAAAAGGAACAGTTTCTTGACTCTCTAGAATTGGGGTCAGCAAACTATAGCTGGCAGGCCAGATGCAGCCAACAGAGCCAATTGATCCAGCCCATGGACATGGGAATTCAGTGGCATCCAGTGTCAAGGGATTTCCACAGGGGTAGCTTTCCAGGCTGCAGGTGCTCTTGCGCTGACAGGAAAAACTGGTGGCAGTGGCTGGGTCCTAGTGCCCTTGTTCCCACCTGCCTCTGACCCAAACTGAGTCAATGCATCGCACAGCCTTACAGGTTTGCTGACCATTGATTTAGAACACTTTCTTCTAAGAATATCTATGTTTCAGTCTTCCATGGAAAACAGTGGAAATCATATTTCTTAGATTAGTTTAAAAAGGATTGACAAAGTCCAATAAAATTACTCTAGGAACAATCCTACAGAAAGTAGATGGCTTCTTTATTATTTTCTATTCCTAAAGCATGTGACATTTCAGTTCTCTTTCTGGAAAGAAAATGGACATCTTTCATGTTGAACATAATGAATCTCAGGGCTATTTTTGTCTATTTTGCTATTAGAAAAAAAGAAAAAAATCTTTCAGTTATATGGTGCAGTTCTACATAGATATAAATCGGGCATTCAGTCATCCATGCTTTGTGGATGACTCAAATCCTTCACTATGTGCTCCTTTACTTTCTACTGCAATAAACTTATAATCAAATATTTGGTATCACATGAATAGCTGTGTGGAAAAGTATTGTGAACTTCCACATGGTTATTGTTACTAAGGAAACCAGTTGTCTGCTAATGGCTTGTTAGGCATGTCAATTTCAATGCATATATTTCCCCAAGAACTAGTAAAGTAAGCTATGGAAGGGAAAGGGAAACATCTGCTTTATATTAAAAATAAGGGATAGACAAACAAAACAGTTCAAGTCAGTTGTCTGAACAAATTGAATGAAAGCAGAGGGCTATATCTGTGGCCCTAAGTAGAGTGTAGAAAATACCTAGATTTCATAATACTACTTGTAAGGGAGTACATGGAATATACAGATCATTATGTTCGCACCACTGATCAGAAGCTTAGGGATCGTTAAAGCATAATTAACCCTTAAATGTGACCTCAGCAGTTTCTATATTCAGAGAGAGAAAAACACTTAGTACAATGATCTCACCTAATCCCAGATTTTACTTTCCTTCACAGAAAAGAAAGT